>NC_140974.1:8074063-8176563 GCF_056783735.1 Eptatretus burgeri
ATATATATATATATATATATATATATATATATATATACATAATAAGGTTCAGTGTGTCACATAACGCCTTCTAAACTGCTGGTCACACCGCATTCAGAACACTAACAAACAAGAATCGTCTGGTTCGAAAGGTTTGTACAAGTGCAAAAAATTTCACCCCACCCCTGAGTGGTGATGGAGTTCCCTGAAACCCACATATGCTGCTGGTGCCAAGGCAACATGCTGAGTTGTGCTCCATTTTCTCCTCAGCAGAGCTGGGAGGTGTATTTCCCCACAAAAGCAATGCAAAAACATTGCTGTTTCTTTCGATGTTTTCAAAAATCAATTATAAAACAATATAATCTCTATTTCGAAGATTTTTTTTTCAAACGCAAGGCCTTGTACACAATGCAAACAACGTGTCGGGAAAAGCGATGATTTGTCATTACCGAGTTCATTTCCGGCTTGGTCAATGCAGCAATTGATTCACTGGGTCGCCATGAGCAAGGTTGGGTCAGCTGCTCAGAGTGAGAAAAGAGAAGAACGTCCTTGATACTGATGGTGGATGAAACGCTGAAACTGAAGAACAAGTCCGACCGAGGCAGGAAACGAATGCAAAGTGTCAGAGATTTATTGATGAGATGGACAGAAACTGAAGAACAAACAAGACGAAGGTGGGATATTGAATCAAAACATCGCAGAACAACAATATCCGCAGAACCCAAACAACAAATACATCAACGGCGAGATATTGATTCCGGATCTCACAGATTTCCGAGATCTGCTGAAACCCATAAGAACAGACATGACTAAGGTGGGAAATTCATTCTCAGTAAAGGCATGAAGAGGCCATTCACATCACGGCCAACACATGAGAGCAAGAGTTGAGTTGCATGACGAAGCGACACCGACACCACTTCCATAAACATGCCTCGCTGGACAAATGGATGGCACCGTTCATGGGGTGAAACAAAATGTTTTCTGAAGGAAAGGCCATCTGCAGGGACATTGACAAAATGCTGTCACGAGGGAAAAGTTGTCCTCGATAATGTTAATAATGGAGGCTGTCTTGCTGTGGCTAAGTCAGCAATATTCACTCGTCCACTGGTCACGGCACTGACCAATTGGGTGTGCCCGTTTTTCCCTTCACTCTTCGAGTGGTCGTGGCACTGACCAATTGGGTGTACCCGTTTTTCCCTTCACTCTTCGAGTGGTCGTGGCACTGACCAATTGGGTGTGCCCGTTTTTCCCTTCACTCTTCGAGTGGTCGTGGCACTGACCAATTGGGTGTGCCCGTTTTTCCCTTCACTCTTCGAGTGGTCGTGGCACTGACCAATTGGGTGTACCCGTTTTTCCCTTCACTCTTCGAGTGGTCGTGGCACTGACCAATTGGGTGTACCCGTGTTTCCCTTCACTCTTCGAGTGGTCGTGGCACTGACCAATTGGGTGTGCCCGTTTTTCCCTTCACTCTTCGAGTGGTCGTGGCACTGACCAATTGGGTGTACCCGTGTTTCCCTTCACTCTTCGAGTGGTCGTGGCACTGACCAATTGGGTGTACCCGTTTTTCCCTTCACTCTTCGAGTGGTCGTGGCACTGACCAATTGGGTGTACCTGTTTTTCCCTTTATGCATCGATTGGTTGTGGCATGGCATTTACCAAATGGGTGTACCCGTTTTCCCTTCACTCATGGAGTAGTCATAGCAATGATCAATGCGCAATGTGGTTTGACTGTTTTCCCTTTACACATTCATTGGTCGCGGCGTGGCACTGACCAATTGGTCTGGACAGGTATGGGAGTATGCACGGAGCAGCACGTCGCTGCTTCCACTTTCCACCTGCATTCCAGGGGCCACTGTCTGGCCATCACCCAGGCAGATGCCTGGCCCATCTCCATCTCCTTGAGATGCCAATCAACCTGCTGCAACCATGAGGCACGTGATCAGCCCATTGGCTTCCTCCACTCACAAGGCTCCGTAGTTGAGAGAATCTTGTGAGCAGGATCAGCGTCAGGAAATCGAGCCACAGGTCCATATAGCCCCATCTGATGCTCATGGACTATACAGGCCACAAATCTCATCTGAGTCTCTGTCAGCAACCGCTCATTGTACACAAAGTCTGACCAGCAATAGCCAAGGATTCTTCGAAGAGACCTGGTACCGAAGGAGTTAAGTCTCCATCTGAGATCCTTGGTCAGATTCCAAGTCTCACGTCCATAGAGCAAGATCGGAAGCACCAAGGACCTGAAGACTGTGACAGTCATCCTCCTGCACAGGTGCCGACAGTGTCACACCCCATGATCCAGTGAATCCATGACTCCCCAGGCCCGACCCAGATGTCTATTGACCTCGCTCACAAAATGCAGAGGGAGACATGAATATCACTTGTCGTGGAAAAGGCATTGAACTCCGTATTACTGTAAAACATTGCTGGTTATTTAATTATGCTTGTAATGCATTCAGCCCTGAGCACAGGTATCTTTCTGACAGTACACATTATTAGAACCACATTGTAGAAAAAGCAATTTTTCACACTTTCACTTTCCTGTACCTGCAATCCAAGAAACTGTTGAATCCCTCCAACACTTCATCAAAATTTGAAGAGAACACCTGCTGTGCTTGTGCAAAAAGTTGTCCACGGAGGGAATAAAAGGTGCAATGAGTGAGAAGATAAAAACAAAGCTTGCAGTCTTGTTTGCATTGAGAATCCCGTGGGATTTATTTTTCAGGAAACATGCAAATGACAGGCCGAAGGTGAGAGGATGGAATCGTGATTACAGTATTCTCATTTTTTACAATGACTTGCACAGATATGTTGAGCCAAGTCAAAGTAATTAACTTGAATTATTACAAAATTGCCATCTTGACCGTTTTAATGCCAGTGAGAGCAAATGAGGCTTGACCTTATGAAAACAGTTTTTTTGGGGGCCTTGCCAGCCGTGTCTCGGTTGCATAAATCATGTTCTCGGGCTAAACAAGGTTTATTGCAATTCTACACGGAGGTGTCAGTAATTGATTTGAAGGATCTCCCCCCTTGCATGGATCTCGCAGGGTGCAAACTGGAGCTGCATTTGGAAAAAGGTCATGTATCCCACGCTGCATGGAAAGTGGTGGACACCTGAGTCTTTGCCTGTTCTGCCCTCCAGGTGCATGCTTTGGATAAGACCTTTTTTTTTCCACTGAAAATCTCACGTCATATTCTGAATGGAGTTTATAACAATTTTCATGTGCCATACATATACAATAAAGCAGAAGTGTGTACATGTACATTTGTCCCTTTTTAGATGTATATAACATGTACATGTACATATTGTTGCTAACCATTCACATTATATATTCCATAGCAGAACCTGCCCAATACATGAGCTTGCATCCCTTATATAGATGGT
Organism: Eptatretus burgeri; assembly: GCF_056783735.1. Classification (NCBI taxonomy): domain Eukaryota; kingdom Metazoa; phylum Chordata; class Myxini; order Myxiniformes; family Myxinidae; genus Eptatretus; species Eptatretus burgeri. The sequence continues at coordinate 8,077,428 of NC_140974.1, forward strand.
GTGTTGATTTGGACATGTTAGGAAGAGACGGGTGAAGATCCACCAATATCTCGCACACAACATGTGATAGTGAGGACCTCCCTTGCGATCGAGGACAGGTGTCAAAATCACAGGCTGAGACTGCAGCAAATGGTCCTGAAGGTATTCAATGTATCGGTCATGGTAGTCCAGGACGTGCCTGGCAACTGTATTGCCGAGATGATGCGAACCCCACACCTCTTCTCCTCCAACCTCCACTCAAATCCCCAATTGCCAATTTTGAATCGAAGCGCATGCCTTATTTATTTACGGTGAGGCTCCTCGCTTGGTTCCTTCTTTTTCTGTCATTAACTAAATATGACAGAAAAATAATTAATAATAAGCACTGTGTACACAAGTGAGGGTCAGGAATTTCCTCTTTTCAAAAATCTTTCAAACCAGAAAACAGGACCTCTATTTCATTGACATCAGGAAACTGTCACACTGCTTGGAGGGATTTGTGACAGTGCCTGGAAACTGAGGAGAAAAAGAACAAGCCTATTCACCAGGTGTTGTTGGGTCGCAACATTCCTTCATTGTCAGGAGAATTATTTTTTTTATCTCATGGTACTGCATATATCAGGATATGCTTTTTCTGGCTTGTCCAAACCCACCTTCTTTCTTTATGTGAATTGCTCATTTTATATTTGTTTCCCAAATGCAATGCTACACTGCCACTGCATCCTCTGCAATAGTTAAAGTGTGAGAGAACCAAAAAGTCCCACCTATCTGTTTCCACGATCAGCCGCTGGAAGAGGGTCAGTCTCTGGAATTTCTTGGCCTCACCATCAGCAATGATCTCTTCTTCATTTCAATTCATTTTGTGTGCAACACATGGTGGCTGGGTGAGGGAATGGTGGGTTGGGGTGGAACGGGTGAAGCCGTGCTGTCGATGTAGTTCTGCTGATGCAGTGCCACCTGAAGGTTGGAGTTGGAATTTGGAATTTTTTCATGGTGCTGGCAATAGCTCGCCTACTCTTCGTGAAAAACAACCTCGGGCTTATAACATCAACCAACTAATGCTAGCAGGAGGACGCCCAGTATAATATCCGTCTAAGGGACGACGCACACATTGATGTTTCACCCTGCCTGCAAACAGCAGGATGACAATTTATTTCTGCGTCGAGATTCCAACCGAGTAGGCTACATAGCTGAGAGGTGAGTGTGCATTCCTCTAGGACCTAGGCAATTCTGTCATCCTCATGATTTCTCCTGAGCCAGTCATGTTGTATATCTGACTTCCAAATTATGCCAGCTGAAGGATCTTGCATTGTCCATCATTATTTGAAAAATCACGAGTCACAGCCTATAAAGACTTTGTCTGCAGCTCAATGAAGTACTGTTCTCCCTTATGGGTCAGTGCCCCAGCATCTAATCAATCTATCCTAGATTCTGTAGCATCTAAAGCCCTCAAAATTATTGTCATCTCTCGTGATGAGGCCAAAACACAAGGCCTGTGACTGTTACATCAGAGACAGATCAGTGGCCTCTCTTTTTTGCTTCCACTCCTCCAATGTAACTCCTGGTCTCCAAGCCCTCTGACTCTCCCTAACTCTTCAAGGATGCACAGTAACACTCTCCTTGTTAAACTCCCAAAATTCAGGCTTTCCACCCATCTCCACTCCTTTGTTCCTTTCTTTTTCCCCCATTTGTGGAACTGCATTCCAGAAGCTGTTAAATCACACTGTTCCCTCCAGAGTTTCAGACAAGCAGTGCACCACCATTTCATGTTACCACCCCTCCCCATACCTACCCAAATTCTTTTGTACTCAAATTAACCTGACCACACCTAACCCTCATATTCAGGTTACTGTTCTCTCCTCTCCCCTTCTCTTCTATCTTTTCCTGTTCATGCATTGCCTTGCTTGGTGCATCCAACGACACGGCCCCACTCCCCCCACTCTCATGACATTGCCATTTAACCCTCTGTCTCCTCTCTTTCTCTTCCTTGAACAGATATTTTTACACACAATACATACTTAATGAAACAAAAACCTTCTGTTGATGAAATTGTATCGTTTTAACAACCTCACTTACTTATTCCCTAAAAGATAGAACTGTATTGTATGGCAATCAACACATTAAGCATGTGGAGGGTCAAATAAGATAAGGCACACACAAACACATCACTAATCCCACTCTCCAACCACCACCTTAACACCCTTGTATGATACGTACGTTTTCTCTTCAAATCATGCATTGTGGTAATTTATTACTTTTCCAAAGTGAAAGCTCCAACACATACTTGAATAATCATCCACAACTCATAATTCGGGCTTTACCGATGATATACCCTGGATCCTGGCACGCACATTTACCTTACCTCCAATCTAACTTTTGCCTCCAAGGTTTGTGTCACCTGCAAAATTGTAAAGCTTACTCTTTACCCTGCTGTCCAAATCATTGATGTAAATGATGCAAATAATAACGGTCCTAGTACTGATCCCTGAGCTACCCCACTACTCATCCTCCCAGTCAGATATCCTCACATTCCAACCCACTCTTTGCTTCCTATCATCAAAATAGTTTCCAATTCAGTTAGTTACTCTGCCAGCCACTCCACAAGCCCTCACGTTAACCTACAGCCTTCTACGTGGTTCCTTATTAAATGCTTTTTGAATGTCCAGATAAACCACATCCATTGTACCTCCCTCGTCCACCAATTTTGTAACTGCCTCACAGATTTCCAATAAATTTGTTAAACATGATCTCCCTTGAGTAAGTCCGTGCTGACTACCTTTAAGTAATTTAAAGTATTCAAATGGTTCCCCATCCATTCCTAAAACAATGTCTACAACACCATTCCCACAGCAGAAGTCGAACAAACAAGTCTATAACTCCCCGATTCTTCTCTGGAACCTTTCTTGAATAACAGCGTCACATTTATGACTCTCCAATGGTCTGGTAACTGTGCTGACTCCAACGAGCTGTTAACGATATCCATTAACATCACGCTTATCTGCTCTGCCACCTCCATCAATACCATTGGGTGCATATTATCTGTCTCTGAAACTTTATCATCCTGTCGTTTTTCAGCCATTTCTTTACTTCCTCCACTCTTACTTGGATCTTCTCAATAAGCCCTTGCTCACCTCTGAGGTAGATAATCTCAACTGTTCGAAGTTCCCTTGACTTCATGTGTAACTATAGAAGCAAAAAATGTAGTTAATGAGCCTGCCATATCACCATTATCTACCAACCCCATCTATTCCATAAGGTGCCCACACTTACCTTAACCTGTTCTTTACCCCTCATGATATTTAAAGAATGTCGTGGTGTTATGTTTAATATTTTTCACCATGTCCGTTTCATTTTCGTTTGGCTTGCCAAGTTATTTTTTTAATTACCCTCTATTTATTCCTTTACTGATGTGAGTCATCCTCCATTCCTGCTATTTTGTACTTTACCAATGCTTTCTGCTTATCTTCCACATAGAATGCCTCCCTGTTCATCCATCCTGGTCTCTTTGTGCCTCTACATCTACACCTCACTGGAATATACCTACTCGACTGCACCCTACATAGTTACACCTTGAAGGTTGCTCATTTTTCTGATGCAGATTGCCCTCTCCTTAACTTTTCCCAATCTGGAGGACCTGTTGACATACCTTCAAAGTTTGTCTTTCTGAAATCTAACAGCCTGACATTACTATTCCAAACTCAACATCTCAACAATATATTTGCACACACTATGTTGTGGTCACTTGTCTCCAGATGCTCTCCAACCTTCACCTCCTCCACTATATTGGAATAATTTCTTGGAGAAGATTGAACACTACATCCCCACCCCATTCTTCGTGGACCTTAATACAAACTGAATTTAAAAGCAATCCTGGAATAGATTTAGAAAATCCTTCTCAGTTCTGCTCTTTTCCCATTGCAGGGTCCAATTTATCCCTGGCAAATTTAAATCCCCCACAATCAACACTCTAACCTTTCTACTGGCCTTTCTGAATTCTATATGAATTCCTTTCTCCTGCTCCTCTCTCATACCAGGAGCCCTATAAATGCATCCGACAACGACACCATCTTACTATTATTAAAATTACTAATCTCAATCCACACGGAATCCTCTACAAGACGGTAGTTCCCTCCTTTCATGCCAGTCCTTACTCTTGATACAATATTGTCTTTTACCCTGATTACTGTATCTCCTCCAATCTTTCCTTTCCTTTCACACAGAAACATCTTGCAGCATCTTTGCATGATTTTAATTTTCATGATTAAGCACTTTATTCTGAATCGAAGAAATTGGTGTGGCATAGCAAGGTAACAGCGATAATACATCGTGAAAGCCTGTGTAGTCGCCTTGCTATGAAACAAACTTTTTGAAATGTCCACGACTACGAGGCAGCAGCACAAAACCTTGGTATTATATGAGGTCACAGGCTGCTGATATGATCCACTGTAAAACGACCACAGTATGCACGACCCACCTCTGGGTTTTGTTCCTATCACTGTATCATGAGACGATGGGAGATTAATGCAACTTCAATGTCAGTTTTGTTTTAATATTGTAATATGTTTCGAATATTATGTCAGGCCGTGTCAACCTGGTTCGGGAAAGACATGCCAAAAACATTCTCCAGCTCACCCCACAAAAATGTGGTCATAATTGCAGCTGTGAAATCATTAGTAATAGTAGTACAGTGTGTTCCTAAATTATCTTCCTAATTTTGAAGGTCAGGAAAAAAAAAAAACTTATAGACATGCAGTACAAGCATGCAGTTTACACCATCTTGTTGCCTAACTCAGAGTTTCTCTTGACATGTTAGGACGCTTCCACATGCACAACGTTAATGGCTCTCTGAACGTCTGATACTCGATTCTGCTCGACGTTCTCCGCAACATGTCCACAGTCAAACATTTTTTTGGACCTTTTTCACCAGTTGCAACATTTTTCGGGGTGATTCGAGGCATTGGAGAGACAGATATACATATATATATATATATATATATATATATATATATATATATATATATATATATATATATATATGTATGTATTTTTTGAGTTGAGCTACAAGATGTTATTTTTTTTAATTTACTTTCAAAATGGGAAAGACAATTTTGAAACACCCCATGTTTTTCATTGTACTTGGTTTAAAGACAACAGTAAGTGTGATTCCTATTACCACCATTTATTTAAAGTGTGAAAACCCACCAACCCATTCTGACACTTCGAAAATTTAAATGCTTTCTTTGGCTCAATGCGGCATCACAAGTCTCTTCCGATGTGGGATCACCCCTCATTTACAGTCTTGACAAGCCTGCAATGCACCCAAACCCACAAACCTGACCCCCTTTGTGCTCTGCATGCATCTCTGGTTCCACCACAGACATACCGTGTGGCAGGGGAGTTATATCAAAGCTACGTGAGATGCTGACGGTTCGGTGCTCATATGCACATCCTGACATTTGCTCTCAATATTGGCGCAAATGAGTGCCCGCCTCCTCCCCACCTCATTCCCATATCTTAATGAACATGAAAGAACAGCGGGACCTTGGAAAAGTGGGGTCACTTTAAAACTGCAGCGGGACAACTCTCCATTTGAGAGATAACATTAGGGCACACACGCTGCCTTCACGGCTAATCCACAAATAGCATAATCTTCCACGAGGGTGTCTCAATGCATTATTGTATGCATTGCGACATCCACAGAGCAAATTGTTTTAATCTGAGTTGTATTTTATTTATTTTTGGATACAAATCTCGGTTCATGGAAGAGTGAAGAGACAGAGGGTAAAAACTTGGCAATGGGGCAATAGTTCAACACAAAGAACAAGTGAAATATACAAGCAGAATATATATATATATATATATATATATATATATATATATATATATATATATATATATATATATATATATATATATTGTTGCAGTTCTACAAAACCGCATGCCTCTCAGGCAATGGCACCCAACATGCAGTGATCCCCAGACAGTTATTTCATCAGTCTTCATGCAGTTGGACCTTCCCCTCATGTCTCGTGGGTTAACAGGATGAAGTGCGTTGCATGGGTCTTCGAGCTGGGTCTATTTACTATATTTCGGTCTCCTGTTCTGATTTCTAATCCAACTCTTTCCTTTTAGCCATGGTACAAATCAAGCAAGCAAACACACACACCATGCAATATGCTACTAAATAGCTAACACACCACGATGCCTCCGGTGGCTTGGAACCACCACCACCACCACCACCAAACTCCCTCCAACAAGCACAATATACACTATAGAGCATGTGCATTGCACGCCATTATTTTATTCAAATCTGTGTGCCAATTTCCAACGGCATCTCACCTTGCTTTACCCTCACTCAACAAACTTCACCATTTCGACCACAAATGCTTCCCACACCTCCTAGTACCTCTGCATCGCTGCAATTTGACACTATACAGAGGAGTACTGCACAACTTGGGTTGTTCTTGGACCATGTGAATTGGGGCCAAGCAAGGGACGTTAATTTCTCGACCGTATCTCGCCGGGGATGTACCCGGTGAGCATTGAAACAACCAGGATTGATACGACCCTCATCCAGTCGCCATAATACGGCAAGACAGGGGCGGCGAGGGGAGCTCACGAGAAGGGTGATCCAGGAGTTTGGTACGGGGCACGGGTGTGTATTTTGGCTCATGAGAGGGGACCTGTGGGTGGCGGGTGTGCATTGTCATTAGGCATTCAGAATGTACTCGGAGCACATTCAGGGCTGATTTGTAGGCACATACCCTATGTTGAGTCAGGCACGACGGGCCGTGGTGAGACGGATGGGCAAATGAGACCGTTTCCAGCTATGAGGGCCTGGAAGGGTGTGTCTAGGGCCGCTGTAGCCCAATAGATGAGTGGGATTTGGGTCACAGCACGTCGCTTTTGGGTCGTCACCTCACCCTTCACTCTGGGATGATAAACGAAGGGCACAGAGGTGCTCATTCTCTGCTCCTCTCGGCTCTGCGTTGGCTGTTCCTCATAGCCTCTACCCTTCACTGGCTCTTCATTCGTGGTTGATGTGTGACTGAGATGTGCTTATGCCGGAGGAACAGTGCGGAGTGCACATTGCTACTAGCCACAGGAAATTGACTAAGCCAGAGATAATGCACCAACTTTTGAGCTGGGAACACTCGGCAGAGCGTCTCATGGAGGTACACGATACACTAGCAGACAAACGCATGACTAGGTTAGGGATCTGTTGCGTCACGCATCTTCTCTCCTCTCTCTCTCTTTCCACTCCTCTATCCTGTCCCCTTTGGATGCACAAAATAACATCATCATTACTGATTCGCAATCACATTTTCCTCTGGCACGACACCACACCCCCATATTGTACTCCATCACACATCCCACTCCCACACCTTAGACACCAGTCTTTCTTCCCCCTGCCTCTCCCGAAGCATACTAGGTTGCGTTGTTCAGCTGACTGCTGATCATGTGGGTTAGAACTTCCCGGCTAACACTATGTGTGAATTATTCCAGATCATTGGAGAAAAGGACACGACGAACTGGGTACATTCACAATAATAAAAAAGTTTATTTATAGCAAGGGCGAGGAAAGGTATGTGTACAATAGGCAGGGGATTTATTACATGAAAATTTATACAGCAGGGAAAAGCAAGGATTGGTGAGTTGTGAAAAAAGAAATGGAATTATTTGCAAACACAAGAGAGACAGTGCAGAGATAACCCATTCTGATCTTATACAATCTTAACTTGTATTCACACCGGCAAATACCACCTGTCGCTTCGCTGATGGGAATTTTGAGAGGAGTGGAAAATAGAGGGGGGGAGAGGAGAACTGGGGGGGAGGGGTAAAGAGAGAGGGGAAAGAGGGAGTGGGTGAAGAAGGGAGGGGGAGCGAAGAAGGGAGGGGGAGCGAAGAGGGGTGGGGGAGAGAGGAGGGAGTGAGAGTGAGGAGGGTGTTGTAAGGGAAGGCAGACGTGTGGTGGAGCATTAATTATGATTCATACTGTCTCATCAAAATGCTTCTGCAGAGAATAACTGTGAAAATGGAAACAAAATATTGTCTGAAATCCATTTTGTGCTGGTCTCAATATAAATATCGCCCAGAGATAAACATTGCCGGGACATGTTCAGAGACATGCGTGTGCGTGCACGCGCGCACACGCACACACACACATGCACACACACTTACACACTTACACACTTACACACATGCACACACGTGCACAGACATGCACACACATACACACAATCTTCGACATTTTTCTTCTTTTTTGCTATTCTGATGCATAATTGTCAGGTCAGGCCAGATCAGTTTTGTGACTTGTCACAGGTACCAGGAAAACCTGTACTTACCTGTTTCATGGTCAGGTTGTCAGTGATTAAACCATCTCCCCCACCAGGTTTCCTGGTGAGGACAGTGTACAGATATCCCAGCAGGATTAAAAACAAAACCTGTCAAAGGGTGGAGGAGCTCCTTGTGAGCCAAAGACTATCCATCTTGTGTCCAACTGTCTGCAGAGCAGCTGTTGAGTTTTTTTCAGCGGTGTTATTATTTCTATTGCTGACCCTCCAATCAATGGTGATCCATCTTCGTTTGTGAAAACACAAGCTGCGATGAACCGATTGCAATGGGGTAAAGCTCCTGGGATCTGCGGCATCCATGCTGAACTTCTCAAGGCTGGTGGAAATGCTGTACTCATGTTGTTGCATGCAGTTCTGTGCTCTGTTTGGAACACAGGCATCATCCCAACTGACTGGAAGAGGGGCCTTGTTGTCCCTCTCTGGAAAGGGAAGGGTGATCGCCAGGACTGCAACAACTACCGAGGGGTGACGCTGCTCTTAGTGCCGGGCCAGGTCTTGGCTCCGATAATTCTTGATAGGGTTCGTCACCATCTGCTTGAGCACCAGCATCCAGAGCAGTCAGGCTTTACACCAAAGAGGTCAATGATTGACCATATCCTTGCTCTTCGGGTCCTCACCGAATGCAGATGAGAGTTTTTGCAGGGGCTGCTTGCCACCTATGTCGATCTCTGCATCGCATTCAATTCAGTGTATCAGGATGCCCTCTGGAGTATACTCGGTCTTCGTGGGGTACTCGCAAAGCATCTTTTGTCTGAACTATCCTCTGGAACTGAGAGTTCTGCGAGATATGGAGGTTCCATCTCTGACTTATTTCCTGTTGTTACTGGTGTTCATCAGGGGTGTGTACTTTGTGCTTCCAGTCTTGCTGTCAGGATGTGAGACTTGAACTCTGACAAAGGATCTGAGACAGAGACTTCACTTCATCAGTACCAGGTCTCTTCGGAGAATCCTTGGCGATCGCTGGTCGGACTTTGTGTCCAACAAGCGGTTACTGAGAGAGAATCAGATGAAATTTGTTACCTGCATCATCTGTAAACCTATGAGGGAGCTTCGTGAGTGGAGTAGACTAACAAGCCGACCACGTGCTTCGTGGCTTCAGCAGGTTATTTGACATCTCAAGGAAATGGGGTGGGCCAGGCATCTGCCTGGGGTTGGACAGACGGAGACCGCTGGAGTCAAGGCAGAAAGGGGACGCAGCGATGTGCTGCTCCAGTGCTGCTCCTGACCTGATGCAGAAGGAAACTGAAACGTCATGTTCAATGAAAATCACCTAAAGTTATGAAAATGTAATTAATATTTAAATATCAAAATTTATGCAAAATATACCATGTTATCAAGTGCTAATGAGTTTGTCTACCCTTTTCCTTGAAAACCGTTGAAATTATTCTCGGGACACTTTCAAACAATTTTTTTATAAACTTGTGGAATGATGTTTCTTGCTTCTTCCCTGACCTTCCAAAGATCATGTATGTTCCTGAGATGCTTTTTTTTTACTCTTCTTTGCACAATGAGTGCCATACAGCTTCAATGATATTGAGATCTGGATTTTTAGTGGGCCATTCCATTCGTTGAAGGACTCTAGCTTCCTTTTTCTTTTGTAAATACGTTTTAATTGTTTCAGCTGAGTGTTTTGGATCATTATCTTGCTGTGAGATTAAGTTTGAACCAATAAGTTTTGCACGACTGTGGATAGCATGGTGGATTAAAATTTGTTGGTGCCTTGCTGTAATCAGTAAGAGAATCAGATATGCACAGTATAACTTTTACAGTATGTGTATTTATATGATACCATACTCGGTGGTGTCGTGGTTAAAGCATCCACTGAGTCTGGGGGATCGCTGATCAAATCCTCGGCTGAATCATATCAAATACTGAAAAATAGTACATGCTGCTTCTGTGCTTGATGCTTAGCACTTAAAACAAGAAAAAGAGCAATCGGAGATTGCAGACCCTCACCGGGACTTGTTTTGTGTTGTGTTTGTGTACTGGTGTATTATGTAATTAATAGACATAACTAGAACTGCCACTTTATACCTGCAGGCAGTGATGACAGGGTACCAAGACGTCCAGCTTTGATACACCCCTGCTTTGTTCGAAAACCTCACCCAGACCCATAACGTTCGTCATTATTGAATTGAATTTAGAATGGGATCAAAATATATTCAATTCAAATCAAATGGAAGACCAAATAGGTACAGTCCTGCGTTGGAGTCATTAGGAGGAACCCAGATACATAGGATTGGGGTTTCAGCTGCTGCTACCATCCCATCAAACCCTTCCAAGCACAACCAAGTGAACTTCATTCAAAATAAAAAAAATAAAAAATAAACGACATTCAAATAATTAAATAATTCTGGCTGCCACACTATGTGTCTGATCAGATTGAAATTTAAAACATATATTCCCCAACACGGCTAGATCACAATTGTGAAGTTTCATGTTGATTGATTGAGTGGTTCAAGAGAAATAATTTTTAAAAGATTTTTGCTAAATCCAATATGGCTGCCAGACCATGTGACTTAATTATATTCGTGAATACGCTGGTATCCCCAAAGCTTGGGGAACAGTTGTTTGATGTTTCCCCTCAATCTGTCCAGCTATTCTGGAGAAGAAGATTTTTTAAAGGTTTTAGGCTGCCAAACCATGTGACCGATAACGTCATACATGTGAACATTTAGTTCCTCATGGATAAGCAGTCATGCTTGTAAAGTTTTGCCTCGATCAGTTCAGCCATTTCAGAGCAGAATATTTTTGAAGGTTAAAAAAAAAAAAAAATGGCTGCCAAAACACGTGACCGACGATGTCATAAAATTTTTTTCTGTGGACCATTTTGTCTTTGGATGACCCTCAAAAATTTTCATACTGATTGGTTCTAGCTTTCTACATATGCAATTATGATGTCATAAGGAAGGCACCAATGATATCATTAAAAAAAAGTCAAATTCATTCCGCATGAGGAGTACTTGCTTATTGCCAAGTTTCAATTTTTTCCTTGGTGCGGTTTCAGAGATACAGAGGTCAAAAGTTTTTCCGTTTTTCCAACATGGCTGCCAAACCATGTGACCTATGACATCATAATCACTAAAACATTCCACATTCATAGTCGCTCCTATTGTGAAAAATTTGTCTCAATCTGACAAGCTTTATCCACTTTATCTTTTTGCTGATGGCTCCACCCTCTGTCGTACCATCTGTCATCCCTCAGACCGGCAAGCCGCAGCTGCTTCGCTCTCTGCAGATCTGGATAAACTCACAAACTGGTCTAACACGTGGAACATGTCTTTCAATCCTGACAAATCTCACACTCTCATTATGTCTCTCTGAAAGGACCATTTAGAACCCACCCCCCCCCCCATATACTTTTCAACAATCCTCTGGAAGAAGTCCTTTTATCCAAGGTTCTGGGTCTCACTATCTGCCATGATGTTTCCTGGGAAAGCCGCATTTCCAAACTGGCCTCCAAAGCCAGTCATCGACTGAGAATCATCCATCACACAAAGTCCTTCCTCGGCTCACCTGAGCTCCTGACCACATACAAAGCTTTCGTCCACAGCCTGATGGAGTACAGCTTTCCACTCGGGTTGGTGCTCCCGCCTCTCACCTTTCTTGGCTTCACGCCATGGAAACCAAGGGATTTAGGATCATTGGTATATCCCACGATGAAGCTGAGACTTTTGGCCTCTCACTCTCTCTCTCTCTCACCGCAGGCAAGTTGGTGGTCTTTCTGTGTTCTACCATCTCCTCTCCGGTCTCGCCCAAACCCCCTGCTCTGTCTGAGATATGTCCCCCACCCCCATGTCTCCGCAGGGCGCTCAATGTCCGCCAACAACCCCTTTCTGGTAACACTACCAAAATCACGAATCACTGCTCACCTTCACTCATTTATTCCTCTTTTTCCCCACCTTTGGAATAAACACCATCACTCTGTTCAATCCCATTATTCCATCCAGGCCTTCAAAAGAGCTGTTCACCACCATCTCTTATCTTCCCCCATCTAAATCCTCGATCTTTTCTACTCCTGTTAATCCACCCCAAACCCGCCTCCGTCAAATTCCCTGCTTTCCTTCCTGAAAGTCCCTGTACTGTCCATCTTGTATACCCCGTGTTCCCCATCACATCCCTCTCCCTTCCACATATCTCCTAATGTCTCTGTTCCACACTGTTTTGTCCTTCCCTCTCCCACCCCTCTTGTTTCATGCCCCCTTGCTGTGCATTGTGTGTTACATGTCATATGAGCCTCGACAATATATGCAAAAAAACTTTTTGTTAAGCAGTTTTGGAGAATAACACTAAAGTTCTGTGTGGACAAACAAACAAACAAACGGTCCCAAATGCAATCAATACCATCTCCTCCGGTGAGGATAATAATAGAGAATGGAGAAACAATGCTGGAAAGGCAATGGCAAACCACCTAGTATTACTATTGCTCAGAAACTACTTTAGCAGCAGCAACACTAAATAGTATGGTGCATCAAATCAAATATATATATATATATATATATATATATATATATATATATATATATATATATATATATATATATATATATATATATATATATATATATATATACGTTTATGCGTGTGAATGTAGGTATCTACATTAATTTTATTGTAAGCTCTGCATTAATGGTATGTTCTCCAAAGAAAATTTATTGAGAACACCATTGCAGGAATCTGAAGAGGATCAACTCAACATTTAACCTACACATGAAGAAGGGCAGTAACTGAACGGTCCTTCCCTTACTCTCACACCGAATGGCAAACATCCACATTGCTGAAACGCCCAACTTCATGGTTGCTCTCATAATATATTGCAAGTTGCAGGCATCTGTCTCTGCTGTTCCAATTGGGAGTTTTAATTGCATGTGATTCTTTTGGAAATCAAGACCATTGAAGACCTGTAGAACATTGAGCTGCATAGCCTCATGTGTTCATAGTGTGATGCGATTGGAAGAATTCACTCTTTTTCTTTTTTTCAAGAGGGTGTTTGAAGGCTTAGGATAAAATATTATCAGTGTGGGTGTAAAACGTTTCAAGTTTTGACTGTTCCTGCCACATTGAATTTGATGTTTTTCTTTTTAAAACTCTTCAAATAACAGACTGCTTTGCCCACATTTTAAGCCCAAAAGGAAATTGGTCTTTCTGGTTTTTATTTGTTTTTTTATTGGTTTTTAAGAAACAAGCCACTCACGTTTCAAAGGATTTGTGCCACACTGTGCACCTCATTTCCAGTGGACCTGTTTGGTCTTCAGGGATGCATCTTATTTGATCCCACATTTGACTATTGTCACGAATTCTAGTGATGCTAATTACTCCACCTGGGGCATTCCATGTCAAGTGGACACACCCTCCCGACACCAATACCTCATTTTCTCCCCATACGTTGGTCATTTATTCACTTGGGTGAAAAAACTCAAAATACCAACTTTTAGATCTGTGGGCCCATCGTGGCCCATTTTAGCCCCCCCCCCAATTTAGCTGCCCCCAGCTGCCCCACAAACTTCCAGAGGCCATATCACAGGTTGTTGTGGTTCAATTTGGCTGATCTTAGTATCAAAATGCTCGCAAAAGCGAGGTCTTTCGAATCGTGTAAAGTAAAATCACTCCGAAACAGTAATTCAAAAAGTTATAGTTTGGGGCACCCTTTGACCTTGGGCCCCCACTCCTCAGCCAAACCGATGGTCCCGATTTTTTCGTGTGAGAATACCCCTTCATATACTCCAACACCTCAGTATAAATAAAAATGGGATCTCAATGGGTTCAAATGTGATGATGGTTTTATTGTTCGGGGACTTAGGTGCTGGACTCACAATACATAGCACAATATTTGAACACAAGATTTCCAATACACTATATCAGTATATTGTATATAAATTTTCCACATGCACATGCAGGAACTGGAAGCGATACTAGTATAAGTAAGAGTTTTTCCTTGCATATTATAGTCGTTTTTTTGCCAACCAATGTTTTATTTGACAGCTGTTTTTTTTGTTTACTGATTGTGTAGGTTCTACCTGTAGCAGTTTTTGGTTTTACAGAAAGAAGTATATCAGAAATGTCTAAAATGCAGTGATCTTCAATGTCAGAAAAAGAAACTATTTGTGGGCCCGTTTGGATGAAGAAAATTCACTTTCACTTCATGAGTGTCCTGAAAGGCTTCCATGATGCAGGCAAGCCACCATTTTCCATCATAGTGCACTGTGACATAACCTGAGAGTTTCCCGTTAAAAGTTGGTGTAGATTTTGAAATAGCTGACTCGATACGGTGTTCCTCGCTAAGGCTGAATTTGTGTACTTGAAGAGCAGTTTCAGAAATAGGGATGAAAGCATGAAGTTTTTGAGTTCAGCTATGGTTTTGGCCGTTTTTAACCTTTCTTCCAGATTTCGTTGTTCCTTGTCATACGCCTCTTGGATCCCGTAACCGAACTTCCTTTCATTCAACCCATTTTCAGCAAAGGCGAAAAGATCTTTTGGAGAAATAATTTGACTGTCGTAAGGTCTACGCGGGCTCTCACGTGTTGCTTCTCGTTTGACTGTACCTCCCACGCCATCTGAAGGGCCCTTGCCATGACTTGTGGCAAAAAATATACCATTCTGCATCAATGCCATACTCTGATTTGTGACGACATCGGTTTATTAAGGCTTTGCAATTCTTATATTGGCCAGTGCAACCTTCTGAGAAATAGTAAAGTTTCTTTACATTTCCAAGGCTAGATTTCAAGTGTTCAATGAGCATTCTTTGGAAGAGGTGGACTGAGATCACGTCATGAGTATTGCATTCTGATGTAATCGTGAACAAATCGTGGTTTAATTTGCCATCGTCCGATTTGAAATAGTAAACCCAGGGGTGAATTGTCGCTTGAGAGCAGTTCCAATGGCATCCTTGGTCCGCATCATGTCCGACAAACGAAAAGGTCTCCGAGAAGTCTCCAATAATGACAAATTCTCCTTCACCGATTTCGTCTTTCTTATTTTTCAGAAACTGAGATTGGTCCTTGGCAATGAAGTCGTGTCTCACTAATTTCACCGCGTGTTCACAAAATTGATTAATTAATTCTTCCAAAGGCAGGACCATGGAGCTCAGTTCAGATCTGTCGGTGGAGGTTCATCGTTTAAACTGAATTTCATCAATATCCTCTAGTTCTTAAGCACTCAGTAGCTCGGTATTGAAGTCTTCAATTGATGGGCAACTTTCACAAGTTCTGAAATAACATGCCGGTTGTTCTGGGTTACAAACTATGCATGCTATCACATGATGATAGCGATGAAGTTCGGCTATCTGTGGCATTTTGGAACCAAACATCATGAGTTTCACATTTTGATGTATTGTTCATACACATACACTGTGTGTACCGCCTGAACCGGCCAGGACACACTCCGAGAGATGGAGCATGGCGAACTTCGCGAATCCAACTTTCAAGCCAGGGTTCTTCTCTTTGAATTTCTGAAACAGTTCCTTGAGATTGTTTAGTACCAGGCACTTTTGAATTTTGTCTTTTCCATGTTCATTCCTGACCACCACACAGTCCTTTTTTCCCGGCATTATTCGGCCGACTCCATCACTTCGGTAAAATTCGGTTACGGCGAATTTCACTTCGTCAGGCAATATTTTACCCTGTTTGGGATTTGGAGACGATAGCATACCATTTTTTTCTCTAAATTTTTGGCTTGCACAGCCATTCTTTGGGAGCAACTGAATTCACTCATCATCCCGCTGATGCTCATATTCCGAGCAAATATTGTCAGTATACGTATTTGCTCTGAACGGCTCGAAACAACGTATTTTTATTTCAGGCTTTTGATCACTTCTGGCTTGCAGTTTTCATCACATTTTGACGCTGTATTTTGTGTTTTCTCCGCAGTGCTTGGTCCAGAAACTAGTTCTAATTTATTTCGCACAGAATCTTCCACTTTACTTCGCTTTTCAGGAACGTACCCTGGGTTCCTTTCTGCCTTTCGTTTGTCGAATGGGCTTTCGCCTATCATCGATAACGACTGGATTAATAGGTCAACTTCTGCTTCTCACTCAAAAACCTCCTCGTCCTCATATGTCGAAATAGATTCTGCAATGCCTTCGATAGTACTTCCTGATGATAATTTCGAACTGGTCGAAGATGATTCTTCAATACGCTCTGGTGACAACTGAGAAAGTTTCTTTCTGCACGAAGTACAAAGTCTGTCATCTTTTTTCACCTTTGAAGAAAATTTCATCAACACATCATTTGACACATTGGGAAGATCTTTTCGTTGTTTTGTTTTATGGCAGCTGAACGGATCGCAACAGTATTTTCGGAACTCCTTTCGGTCTTCAGTCGCCATGCTTACTGCAAAATATGCAAAAACTGAGATTAGCCCATTTATAACTTAATTCGATGATGGTTATACAAAAAATGTACACTTAAAAATCAATAGACACAATAGTCAGAATAATTTTTCGCAAATGATGCTATATGTATATATATATATATATATATATATATATATATATATATATATATATATATATATATATATATATATATATATATATATATATATATATATATATGTATGTCCAGAGATTATGATTGTCAATTTCAGACATAAAGTCGCCTGCCAGCAGATGACGTCATTGGAACGATGACAGCAAACGTCGCCCAATGTCGAATCAAGAATTAGTGATATGTGAACCCTGAACAATAAAACCATCATCACACTTGAACCCATTGAGATCCCATTTTAATTTCTGCTGAGGTGTTGGAGTATATGAAGGGGTATTCTTACAGGAAAAAAATCGGGACCATCGGTTTGGCTGGGGAGCGGGGGCGCAAGGTCAGAGGGCACCCCAAACTATAACCTTTTCAATTACTGTTTCGGAGTGAAATTACTTTTGCGATTCGAAAGATCTCGCTTTTACAAGCATTTTGATAACAAGGTCATCCAAATCGGACCACTACAACCTATGATATGGCCACTGGAAGATTGTGGGTCAACCGGGGCCGCCCAAATTTGGTGGGGGGGGCTAGAATAGGCCCCGATGGGCCCCCAGGATTGAAAATTGACACATAATGTTTTACCGTGGACACAAACACTTGCACAAAAAAGAGTGAAATCTGAGACGATGTGTCAAAATTTTGCTGAAAAATGTGTACACTTGACATGGAACGCCCCACCTACCTGTCACGGTCAGGTACCTTCTTGTTATTTTATGACATTAGGCAAAAGTGGTGGAATTTTAAACTGACACTTCCCCTCCACCCCCACATTCCTCTCTCTGTCCGATACATGAAAATTCCCTCTCTTCCCCTTATTTCTTCCTTCTTCGCAACTTCATGTCTCCTTTTTACTCCACATTTCTTTCACCTCCATGCTACTTTGTAATGATATACGGGGCTGCAAAATACACAAATCATAGCTGGCCTTCTTTCTTTCTGATTTCTGCTATTCTGTTGTCTCTACTCCATTTCTTTGTATTTTGTTTTTGTGTCCAACACATTTGTCGTTTGGGTAACCTTGCAATTATGATGCACTTTCGCTTGAAGATCTTGATTGCATCATCTTTATCTGAACTCAATTAGTCATCGATGATGGAGCCTGTAGATAGAAACAGAAGTCGTACCTTGTACGACAGTGCATTTTGGCTTTTGGGACAACCCTTACCTTCATCCTTGCTTTGATAAGCATTTTCACAATAATAATAATATGAGTTATTTTACAACGAACTTTTTAAATGCTGAGACGAGCAGGGGAAGCAGCAAGTACCATTTTAAAAGTCTTTGGTGTGATTCGGTTAGGGATCGAACTGCTGACTTCCCAGATTTGGGCCGAACACTCTTATCATTAAGCCACCAAATCTGGTTGAAGTACTTTGGTCTGTCGGCTGAAACATATGTTTGAAGGTTTAGAATAAAACTTATTTAGCCTCTTTTGATTGAGCCAATAAGAAAACAGCACTACGTTGTAAGACTGGTTTGTAGAAACTTGTGCAAAACCATGTGACCATTTCACACTAACCCGATCGTGCAGTAATCAAGCATAACACCTTGTGGAGATCTCGTCATTCCTCATTTTCTTGTTCTCAGTTTATTCCCCTCACCTCACCATGTGTATTATTATGTAAGTCATCAATGTATGACTCTTAATAGTTCGACACTTGTGCGTGGAGGTTGTGTCATTGCGTACACTTTGTAACTGCTGCACCAAAGATCATGGCCTTTGGGAAGACTGAGTGATGAAAGGTGAAGAACTGCTGTACTTGGTAAAACCTAATACAACACACTATTTCCATTGCTGCTCACAAAACTGCATTCGATCAGAATATTTGCAGTTGGCTCATTGTGTGTAAAATATTGCAAGTTGCAAGCATGACTGCCTGACCTTTCTTGCTTTTGTCCCAAAGGCCTGGCCATGATGAGGAGAAGTGATGCCTGTTAATCGGCAAGGGATTGGATAAATTTTGTGCAATCTGCTCAAAAAGCAGGAAACAACGATGAGGAGTAAAGGTGAAGGGTTAAGCTCGTGGGTACTCAGCAATCTGTTTCTCCCTATTTGGCTGAACAATGCATAAGTGCTTAATGAGGGTCGTGCGGACAAGTCGTGCAGACCTGCTCCTTTCCAACTTGCAATTTGTCTAAGTACGGACTGGCACCTGTAAAGCAGGCAGGTTGTGTCAATACCAACCAGACGAACATGCTTTGTTAATTAAGAAACGCCTGTTTCTGTCCTCGGCACTTTGTTTCATTTTCGATTGCCTTCTCCACTCCCTCCTCCCTCTCTGCTTCAAAATCCCTTTCACCCCATTTGTCAGTGGATCAAACCATCATTCTAACAAGTGACACGAATGAGAAAGCACGCTCCCGTTCATTCAAGCAATTAACTTAATAACCGAGAGGCTGAACAGGAAAGTTAATGAAAAGGTAATTAAAATTTTTCAGAAGATGGATTTATCCACACCATCCCTTTTGATCTGGGCTCATTGGTTTAGAGAGTTTGGGACATTTCATTGGCAATTGATGGCAGATCAAAGATGGGCTGTTGTTTCTTTTTATTCTGTCTTGAATTTGTTGCACATTTCTTTGGAAAAAACTGATTAAAATCCACGTGCATTAAAGTGAAGCATCCTCCTGGAATAGTTTCGGTAATTTGAAACATTTTGAAGGATGATCAAATGTGCAAAATGAAAAACGAGGATGAAGTTCAAAGACGTATTGTACATACCATGCCGTTTTCCTTTTTGAGTGAGTTTGCAATACTGCAAATATCATTTGATTAAAGACCAGTTAAAAGAAAGAATATAATGAATCAAATTCTCATTTCATTTTTTTTTTTTGGTATACATACTCCAGGCTCATGGAAGCTCATACTACTTACTAGTACACAGAACGGATCAGGACGCAGCAGGACGAAACGAACAGTAGAGAGAGGGAGAAGCAGCAACAGCAAAGCCGAAGGCCAAGACAGAGGGAGGCTTGGACAACCAATAGGTATGGGAAGTAATGAGGGGCAGGAGAGGATGCATGGGGTTGACGAGATGGATACAGAAAGGAACTCTCAGGAGGGATTGTGGTAGGTTTTTGGGGTGATTATCTAATATTAAAAAGTTCATGGTTTTGGAATGGGGCAATCTGGAATGGTGGTGAACAGCTGTCTTGAAGATCTGGAGGGAAGAATGAGATTGAAGAGGATGTGGAAGTTGAATCCACATGTGGGGGAAAAAAGAACAAAATAGTGGAGGTAAGCAGTGATCCTGGATTTAGTTGGTTTCACCAGAAGGGTGTAGATAGTGGACCTTGTGAGCCCTGCAGAAACTTGGATGGGGGGGGGGGAGGCAAAGTAATGAAAGAGCAGAGGGTGCAAGACCAGTTTGGTGCCTGGACTCGAAAATATAAATAATTGTGCAGTATGATGATTGTTGTCAGTTCATTTTGGCATTTGGGGCACTTGTCTGATCTGGGGGGATTTAAAAATGAATGTCAAGCTTTGAACTGATGGTAAAATAGAACCACACCTTTGAGAAATTTATTCCCGACTGTCAAATTAAGCCAGGCCTAGCTCCTGGACTACTGACCTTTTCTACATGATAACAAATCCCGTTGTTGTGCATCGTGAGATTTCAAGGTCAGGGGGATCATCCACTGTTTCGTTATCCCTCTTTTAAATGGGATATCAGGCCTATAGAAAAACTTTTACAGGTGTCATGTGAAGGACAAAGTCAAGAGAGACGTTGGCATATTTTGTTCATGAATTTCAAGCACATTTGTGGACAATGGAAAAATAAACAATAAATAAGGTATGAACCTGTCATCACAGGAGCTTTGGGTTTTGGTTGGAACACCAAACAGGCCACCCCTCATTCGGTGGTGTAGATCTTTACTGTTCGTATTATAGTTCAAAATTCCGACCACTTGGTCACAATCGTATTACAAGCATGCTTGGAGTGACAGTAAAAGTTTTTGTTAATAGTTTTTGATTGATGACGCACTTTGTTGGGTACCCAGCATTCCCGGGGCTGTTTTAATCCTGTCATTCCAACCTTGCTTGGTTGTATTTTGGGGATTCCACCCCTCCATGTTTTTTTTTCATTTTTTATAAGATGTTTGTTTCTGACTTGTTTAACTCTATTTTCCCAATCTGGATGCCAATGACATCAACATCTAGTAAATTAGTTTGAGGGGTGTCGACACGAAGAACTCCCCAACACCAACCCCCTCAGTGATATATCTCGTACAAGTCTTTTCCCTATAGTTCCCTTCATGTCCCGTCAAATATTCCCATCTCTTCTGTCTCCATTTGGACACTCCGCTACCCTGTTGTGGTTCACTTTTGAAGTATCTATTTGTTTTGTATGCCAATATGGCAGAGTTTTTCTTTCCCCTCTCTCCTTTCTCTGTTCCTTCCCCCCTTCCCTTCTTTTCTATCCCCCCATGCACCTATATCCTCCCAGTCTTCCTCCCCTTCTCTCCCAAACTCCATTCAGCTCCTGTCCTTCTCAAACCGTCATACATTCTCTTCTTTTCCTCAACTTACTCCCTCCCCATACGTACACAATAAAGAGATACCTCCATTCCGCTCCTCTTCTCTTGTGTTTCTTTACTCAATGTTGGCATTTCTTCGCATATTACACATTTTGTCGTACGTTACAATCCACGTAGCCTTGTAATCCACGACAGAGACTTTCCAACAGACGGTGAGTTTTTTGTTTCATTTTTAAATACTGAATGGAGGCTCATGGAAGAGAAGAGCTAGTTTTATCGGAAAGAGTGAGTTTCTCATTCTGCACATACCGAAACGTCGTTCAACAGGTTGTGGGGGTGTCGAGCAAAACGTTTCTCCAAGCCCTATCTGAAAAATAAATGTTCGAGTAATGGTTAGGGTTCATTATCATTTCCCGGCAAATGTGCAAATGTTGTCCCATCTATTCAATCTTATGTCTGAGCTTGGTGTTGGCTTAGTGGTTAGGATGGCTGAGTTGGGATCTTAGCTTCCTGAGTTTGAGCCCTGTTTGCCACTGAATTAACACTAGGTGGGGTTGACTCAGCCTGTCATCCTTCTGAGGTCAGTGAAATGAGTATTAGTGTACTGGTTTAGGGGCACAGCATCAGTGGCATAGTTGTGCCCCAACAAAATGATGGCTGCCATATGCAAGAAGAAGAATCATGTCTGCTTTGGAAGTTGCCTTGTAGTTGCAGTAGGTTGATTGGCATCTCAAGGAGATGAGGATGGGCCAGGCATCTGCTTGGGGGATGGCCAGATGGACTCCTCTGGAGTACCGATGGAAAGTGGATGCAGTGATGTGCTGCTCTGGAGCATGCTCCAATATCTGACCTCACCTTAACCCCACCCAAATCCCTCCTCATTCCAAATTTCCAGTTTTCTCCCCTTGGAGTTTCCTTCTGCGTCTATCTTGTCCACCCTATGTTTGTGTTTTTGGCAACCTGTTTTTCTGTTACGTCCTCATCTGTTCAGTGTACTATCTTTTCCACGAGCCTCGACTATGAATTAAAAAAAAAATAAGTCCCAAGTTTTTTGAAATCCATTTACTGTGCAATAACGATTTGGTGACGTACTTGGCAGCATAGTTGTAGAATCATGAATTTGTTTCAAATCACAGTTTATAAAACACATGTTGTAACCAGGAAGTGTGCATGAGCATTGATGACTGATTGTGAAGGTTTTCTTGAATTAGTTAAATTTTGACAATATGAGTGAAAGTTTTGAGTCATAAGTGCATGTTCACGTGAGAAAAAGAAATTTATTTCGAGTTTGCTCATGGATGATGATACTTTTTTGCAGATGGCTGTCCTCCAGCAATGCCTCTAATGGCACTGCAAATAATATACCCAGACACTGATATGAGTGCTCCTGTGAAATGGTAGGAAATTGCACATTTTTTGACTAATGAAGGGGTTAAATTTCCGAAACTTCGTTGCAGATTGCTACAGTTTGGTGGTGACCACCATGGTAAACTGCGTGCACCAGGTGAGTCGTTTACCTTGTGTCATGACAACAGGAATTGTAGTTAAGGTTGTGGGTGATTCCATCGCATCCACAATCGTGAATTTTTCAGAGACGTCGTGCATGGATATTATCAGGATTTGGAAAATGGCTCCTTAATGAAAATACCTGATTAGATTCACAGGTACAACACAAGGAAATCTTCAGACTACAGATTCACAACAATGGGGACATTAAACTGTTCATACACAGATGTATTGAAGCCTGGTGTTGGCGCAGTGGTTAGGGCAGCGGCTTGGGATCCAAGAGGTCCTGAGTTCAAGCATCGTTTGGCCACTGAATTAATACACCAGGGGGTTGACTCAGCCTGTCATCCTTCCGAGGTCGGCGAAATGAATACCAGTGTACTGGGCCGGTGTATACCCCGGTTAAAATAGGTGTACCATATCCCTGTGTCGTAAGAGGCGACCAGGGTTGCGTCAGGAAGGGCATCCGGCGTAAATCATGTGCCAAATCACGATGCGGATCATACGGATGATCCGCTGTGGCGACCCCGAACGGGAGCAGCCGAAAGAAGAAGAAGACACAGATGTATTGAAAAGCTGGTATTTTTATATATATATTTTTTAATCCTATTTGACAAATTGCTGAAGTTTTGGCCTGAATGAACTTTTTCTTTGGCTGGATGTAATGAGGCATTGTCATTGATAAACCAACGATGTAATGGAAGCTAATGAACAGGTGGAGATATTCTTGAAACATGACGCTCAATTCCACATGATGCTGTCCCACTCGTTCCCTTTGCGTCGTTGTGAAATTCTCTTTTTCTTGACTGTCATTCAAAAAAAATGTTCAAGTACAGTAGTATTTGTCAGAAAGCATGCCCTCTCTTTCCTAAGCTCTAATTTATTATTTCTTCTCCATAGTGTTCCGTTGAACGTGATCCTGAACGTGGACTTGACAAGTTGACACTTTGGCACCTTCGCATGTCTCAGGGTTTTAGCCACAAATTTGTGCAGGTAACCCGACGTACCTTGTCACTCTGAGGATTAACTCCAAATCCTTCTTGCCTTCAATCTCAGGTATTGTAGCACAGGTTTTCCTTTTCTCCCTGCTTTGATTGTAGTCAGAATGCCATCGCACACAAGCTGGAAAACACTATCCCCGTGATGTGCGTTCAAAATGGTCACTCAGGCCCATTATATGGGCTCATTCTATGTTGTAGGATTTGCTTTGGCTGAATGGCAGCACGCGCTTTACTTCGTGATCTGTCATGCTCTGCTCCTGCCAGTCACACTGTCGGTTAATTATGCAGAGAAGTTGTAACTTTTAAACCTGCACCTTTTAATGGATTGGGAATTGTCAATCCTGAGCAGCTTTAGGAAGAGCATCCGATGGCATAAGTGACATCCCGTCTTCAAACGACATTGCACAGCGTTGACTTTACTATGATTGGATGGGTCAGGCATGAAGCACTTACGGATCAGAAGATGTCGGACATTAATCTTATCACAGTTGAAAAACAATGCAGGGAGCACACCAAAGGTCGCACCAAAGCCGGCCATGTATCGGCCGAGTTGTGTGCAGACACAGCCGATACAGCTGCCTGTCTGGGTATATTGATCAGGGGTGAATTGAGCACAGAGTGTTAAACTCAGGTGGTGTCAATTCGAAAGTACAAAGATTTAGCATTTGTAAACACCATGTACTATCACCTGCATTTTGTTGCTGTGCAGAGTTTAATTTATAGCGACATGTAAATCATATTAATTTTTTCGAAAACTATGCCATATGATAAAATGCTGTGGAAGGAAAATGATTCTCCACTGCAGTCGAGTGTGGTTTAACTGTTGCATTCTTCATAGAGCATGACAGGTTTCCTACTGTACGCAGCATGCTAAAATATACACAAACGCGTGTAAACATTGATTCCCAATCATAAAAGTACACTTTGGAAACAATGTCATTTTCATTTGGATGAATTCTTTATCCAGGATTTTACTTATTTAGAAAATTGTTTAAAAAAATATTTTAAAAATCCAATTCACAAGGTGGGAGTCTTTTCATTTCATAAGGTGTGATGTAAGGTGATGCACTTATTTTTACTCTCGCTGAAGGACAGGGTATTGCATTTGGGTCCGTTTGTCTGTTTGTTTGTCCGCACAGAACTTTCGTGTTTTTCTCTGCAACCGCTTGACGGAGTGAGACAAAATTTTCACTATCAGTGAGACTCGCCATGCTTTAATGATAATTATGACGTCATAGGTCACGTGGAGTGGCAGCCATGTAAGAAAAATGGAAAAACTTTGGACCTTCATCTCTAAAACCGTACCAAGGAAAAAATTGAAACTTGGCACACGGCAAGTACTCCTCATGGGGAATGTGTGTGATTTTTTTATGACGTCATCATTATTACATCTTAATTGCACATGCAGAACGCGGCAACCCATCAGTATGTAAATTTTTGAGGGTCTTCTTGGGATAAAATGCTCCACAAATTTTTTGATGACGTCATCGGTCACATGATTCGGCAGCCATATTGTTCTTTAAAGAAAAAAAAAACCTTCAAAAATCTTCTCTGAAATGGCTGAACTGGTCATCACTGCCAGCAGTTATAAAGTGGCAGTTGTAATTGTCTCTTACTAATTACGTAACACACCAGTACACAAACGCCACACAAAGTACACCACACAAAACAAGTCCTGGCGAGGGTCTGCAATCTCTGATTGCTCTTTTTCTTGTTGACACTGAACTTGCTCTTTTTCTTTCCCTTCACTGGGAATCCTGTGGAATAGTTCAAATCTCAATTCCACAAATAGAGATTAATTCATTGTGTGTGCAGGACATGGCTGCCGGTTTGCATTATTGCTAGGGGGTGGGGGCACAACTTATGCCACTGATGCAGTGCCTCATGCAGGTTAGAGCAATAATTGTGTAATTTGTTAATGGTGCCGGTGATAGCGTGCCTACTCTTCGTGAAGGACACCATGGGATCTTTACTGTTCACCAACTAATGCTGGCAGGTGGGACACCCGGTTTGTCATCCATCCGAGGGACGGCGCACACATTGTTGAATCTCTCTGTATGTGAAACACCAGAATGACAGTTTGTAGCTGGGTCTGGATTCAAACCCAGGCCAGATAACACAGAGGCATGTACCTATCGGGATCTCGGCTATCCTGCCAACCCCTATAAAGGCATTAAATACGGTGGTTTGAGTTCATAGCTCCCCAGTTAGGGAGCTATGAGCTCTCCATTGTGTGAATAATGAGTGGCATGAAAGGGTGCAGACCCTGAATGAAGAAATCGTTGGGGGAAGGTGGGCTGGAAGGGTAGGTATCGGGAAGGGTGGGTGGAAAGGGTATGTATTGGAAAGGGGGTGAGTAGGGTGGGGTGGACTTGCTGGACTTCCATGTCAAACAATGTCTTCACAAATTTTACCAACAATGTGAACAACTTATTTTCATGATGGGATGGAGAGAAGAAGAAAAAATTGCCACAACACACTGCTTGTGTGCAATCGCTGATTTGGGTGA
The DNA here is from genome assembly GCF_056783735.1 of Eptatretus burgeri. Classification (NCBI taxonomy): domain Eukaryota; kingdom Metazoa; phylum Chordata; class Myxini; order Myxiniformes; family Myxinidae; genus Eptatretus; species Eptatretus burgeri. The sequence goes on from NC_140974.1 coordinate 8,103,733, forward strand.
AGGAAGAAACGATTTCTGCAGGAGATATTTGATATTCCGCACACACTTGTGCACTTTTCATTGCCGCATGGCATATTGCATCACAAACCAGTGTGGTATGCCTGAACGCTGCGGTCGCCAGCATGGCCACCGAGCAAATTTGCACAAGGAATTTGACACGTGTCCATAAACAACAGCCAACACCTCAGGCCTGCAAGGACCATCCAAATGCATTAAAAAGGAGCACAAATCGAAACCTGTCGACGCAAGCTCAGAATAACAATGGCGCTTCGTTATGCCCCATGGTCGGAACACTTCGTTCACCAACCGAGAGACTGAGTCCATGCTCTGATCCACTTGATCGGCTGCACATAGACCTTGTGAAAAGGACCTCTCATTGTCAACAACATGGAACGGAATTGCTGAAACCCATCCATACGATGATGTTTAAGGGTCACGTTTCACTGGGGAGATTTGCATTGTGGCATTTGTGGAGAAATGTGTGGATTATGAACATTGTGACGCAAAAAGAACGTGTAAACGTGTTCTACTAATCCCACAACAATGTTTCTACCTTAAAAGACTGTCCAGCTGTATTATGCCTTTATGCCATCACACCTGATGGTTCTTGCTTTAAAACATTTTCATGTAAGTGCGATCAAAATGGTGAACAGTGATGAGAAAGCATTATAATTCAAATCCCGTTGGAGCCTCTCAGCAGTTTTCACAGCTTTACAAGAACCCTGCAGCCTGCATATAATTTGAGACCGGAGGTAATTGCTATGAGAGTAGTGCAACTCTATATTTGGCCCAAAGCAGTGCAGAAGAAAAAAAAAAAAACACAAAAAAAACCTAAAACTAGGAATAGCAATCATGGATTGCAGATCCTCACCAGGACTTGTTTTGCGTGGTGTGTCGATGATGCATTGATGACATAGGTTTATCTTCATACAGTGGACAAACAGACCTTTCAGTTAGATTGGAAAGATTCACATTGCAGTTATATGCATTACATCTTCACGTTCTGTAGTTCACATAGTACGTTATTTATAGATGCACTCACATTCTTAATAGTACTCTACATCCTTTGTAGACATACTCAAATTCTAATATTACGTACTTCATAGATGTGCTCGTATTTAATTGCTACACTTTAGAGAGGTAGTCGGTTGAAAAAAGATAACGTGTAATACTGGCTACCACCAGGTGGTGTTTATGATCTGTGTTAACACATTATGTGGGGACAGACAGAGAGACAGCCAACAATACAAGAAATATGTCGTCCATAGTATGATACTTGTGAAATGCAAATAAACAATAGTTACCATGGAAACAGGAATTTGGAAATTTCGAAAATTTGACCAATCAAGTGTTTTACATGATTGATTGTTATGCATAACAAATATGGCTGATAAATTTTCTAATTGTGGCCTAACGGGTGCTTTGCATGTTTCTAATGGTCTTGACCTTGACATTTGACGAATTTTGACCTAATTGTACTCACATATACTACACAGTACACATAAGCACAAATAAGCTGAGTAAGTTTAAATTTGATATCTTTAAGACTTCACAAAAACTCCTCTTTGATTATAATGAGGTGAAATTGTTGTCATGGAAAACGTTGACATGTCAGAATGGCTAAATCCATCATTCTGTTTTTTGATGAGCCAGGTATGTGACCCAATATGCAAACTCGGTTCAAATTTAAAGTCAATAGGATGAAAATTGATAATTTTATGCGACCATGACCTTTGACATTTTCACCTCAAACAATAGGCTTCCAGTGACCCAATAAGCAAACCCTGTTCAAATTTCCAGTTAACTGGATGAAAATTGATGATTTTAGGTGACCTTGACTGTTGACCCTTTGAGCTTTTGACCTTCAAAAACAATATACTTGCAGGTTTTGATTGGTGAACCAATTCAGTGACCCAATATGCAAATTCTTTTCAAACTAGCAGAATACCCACCCTTCAGGTGGGTGGAGATCATGCATTGCTTGCTGAAAAAAAATTAAGTCTGTGTTTTGCAAGAACACTCAATAAGTTAGATGTTTGTGTAGTGTGCATCTAAAGGGGTCTCAAGGGCTAAAGGGTCTTAGATCTCAAAGGGGGTATAAAGAGTGGAATGGTCTAAATGGTCTATGTGGTCCAAAGGGTCTTTAGACATATAGGCAAAGGTCTTAAGGGGTCGAAATGGTCTTAAAATATCGAAAAGTAATAATGGTATAAACGGTATTTTCCAATAGTTAGGATCTGAAGAGGTCGAAGCAGTTTATTGTGTTTGAAGGGGTTTAAAGGGTCCAGGGGGTCCAAGAGGTCTGAAGGGTGTTTGGGGTATAAAGGTCTAAAGGGTATGTTCCAAAAGTAGATAGGGGCTCAAGGGTCAAAGGGATCGATAGAGTAAGGAGTCTAAATGGGTATATAGTGTCTAAAGAGGGTCTAATGGGTCTAAATGTCTGAAAGGTATACATGGTTAAAGGTCTTAAGTTCAAATTGGTCTAAAGTTTATTAATGGGTCTAATGCATCTAAAAGGTAAAAACATGGTCAATTGGTCTAAAAGGCCAAGGGGTCTAAACAGTCTAAAGGGTGTAAAGGTCTAAAGGGTATCAGTGTGTCTCAAGGGTCTTAAAAGGTCCAAACGGTCTAAAATTGTCTTCAAGGGCCTAACAGGGTGTAAGGGGTCCATGGGTCTAAGAGGTACGCTCCAATAAGATATAATTTACAGACATGGTCATGGTCCAATAATACTTAATTGATGTACTCACGGTCCAACTCACGTTAAAAAGTAAGTAATTAACATACAAACGACCGTGGGTCGACTGAGGCTTCATCTTGGCGATGATTCACTGTCTGCTTGTGTTTTTCTGTTTTATACACTGCATATGGACCAGCAGAGCACCCACCCTCGAGTCAGGGTTGTGTTTGCGCATTACTTCCGAAAAAAAAAAGTTTTCTTTTTTTTTTTCAAGAAGACGAGCTTATAGATGTTTGCGTGGTATATGCTTAAATGCTTCTAGATGGTCGAAAAGTTTGAATGGTACATTGCAATCGTACGTAATTATAAGTTTCACAGCTTCACGGTCGGCTTCACCAACCAATTCATGGCTTCACTGTGTTTTTCCTTTTCCTTAACATAGATATCAATTGGATACATATCTTTACATAGATATCAATCTTTATCAATTACATAGATATCAATTGGTCAATTGGATGAAAATTGACCATTTCTGTGACTTTGACCTTGCCCGTTTGACCTCAAAAGCAATAGGCTTCCAGCTTGTGCCGACCTCTACCATGTGGTTAAGTTTCGTGAAGATTGGAGTAAAATTGTGACCTGTAGTTGATAGACAGACAGACAGACAGAATAACAAATGGGACGCCCACAATAACAGACCAGACCAACCATTATACTTGGAAATCTTCGATTTAGTGAATCTCTGAGACTTGGGAATCTTAGAATCTTCAATTTTGCAAGTGACAAAGGGAACCAAATGCAATACCCTCTGGCAAAGGAAAGAAAAAGATAATGGTCAAATTTTTATTTAGTACGAAGGAGTGAAAATGCAGAGTGTAATTTGTACCTGTGACATGTCACAAATATACAAGAGCTTCTGTTGTTGTTGTTGTTGTCGTTGTTGTTGTAGTAGTTCTTGTTGTTCTTGTTTGGGGTCGATTTTTAAAATGTGCACCCATTGGTCGGAGAGCTGCCAGACCACACCCACATATGTCGCTTGACTACACCCACCATTGCACCCAGACGAAATGATATGGCCATCATCTTGGTTTTCTGGTGGGCCAAACACATTAGGCCTGGAGGCCTCTGCTGATGATACACTGTTCAACTTTGTTGCATCAAATTTCCATTTGGCTTTGTTTGGGTTGAGTGTTAATCACGCCGAGTGACCCCAAAAAATCTAATCATATGGCGAATAAAAATTATTACTAAAGTTTAATCAAGTCCGTACTTGAGCACCTCCCTAAAAAAATGGCATTATGTAAATTTTGAACGTCCCCATATAGAAGATATATAAATTGTAGATGAGCAAATACCACCCGTTGTTTTGTTGGAAATACTGCGAGGCTAAAAAAGAGGGGGGAGAGAGAGAGAGAGAGAGCAGTGTGGGGGAAAGAGAGGAGAGGTGGAGGGAGAAGGAGAGAAAGGAGAGGTGGAGGTGGAAAGAGAGAGAGGAGAGGAGGAGAGGGAAAGAGAGAGAGAGAGAGAGAGAGAGAGAGAGAGAGAGAGAGAGAGAGAGAGAGAGAGAGAGAGAGAGAGAGAGAGAGAGAGAGAGAGAGAGAGAGAGAGAGAGAGAGAGAGAGAGAGAGAGAGAGAGAGAGAGAGAGAGAGAGAGAGAGAGAGAGAGAGAGAGAGAGAGAGAGAGAGAGAGAGAGAGAGAGAGAGAGAGAGAGAGAGAGAGAGAGAGAGAGAGAGAGAGAGAGAGAGAGAGAGAGAGAGAGAGAGAGAGAGAGAGAGAGAGAGAGAGAGAGAGAGAGAGAGAGAGAGAGAGAGAGAAGAGAGAGAGGAGAGGAGAGGTGGAGGGAGAAAGATAGAGAGGAGAGGTGGAGGGGGAAAGAGAGAGAGGAGAGGTGGAGGGGAAAGAGAGATGGGAGAGGTAGAGGGGAAAGAGAGAGAGGGGAGGTGGATGGGGAAAGAGAGAGGTGGGAGAGTGAGGAGGAGTGGGGGACCAAGGAGGGAGCATGAGAATGGGTGAGGGAGTGAGGAGGGGTGGAGGAAGGGAAGACAGCGAGAGGTGAGAGGAATGGATGGTAGACATGTGGTGGAGCCATGATTATGATTTATACTGTCTCATCAAAATGCTTCTGTATAGAATAACAGTGAAGATGGAAACAAAATAATGTCTGAAATCCATTTTCTCTCGGTCCTCCTTTAAACACCACCCAGACATGTCTGGATATACACAGTGCGGAAACAAACACCGCCTGGACACATCCAGAGACCAGCACCGCCTGGACATGTCTGGAAATGAGCAACACCCAGACACATCCAGAGATGAGCACTGTCCGGACGCGTCCAGAGACGAGCGCTGCACAAACTCATCCAGATACGAGCACCGCTCGGACCCGTCCAGGTACGATCACTGCCAGGATGCCTCCAGAGACGAGCACCTCCCAGACGTGTCTAGAGATGAGCACCGCTCGGATGCGTCTATAGATGAGCACTGCATGGAGTTGTCAAGATACGAGCACCACCTGGAAGCGTCGTGAGACGAGCACTGCCGGGATGTGTCCAGATACGATCACCGTCCAGATGCATCCAGAGACCAGCACCGCACAGACGCGTCGGGAGATGAGCACCATCCAGACACATCCGGAGATGAGCTCCGCCAGGACGTACTAGGATACGAACACTGCAGGAACGCATCATAAGATGAGAACTGCCAGGACGGGTCTGGAGAAGAGCACCACCTGGATGCATCCAGGGACGAGCACCACCTGGATACGTCCGGAGACAAGCACCACTGGGACACATCCAGAGAGGAGTACCACCGGGACGCATCCACAGACAAGCACCACTGGGAAGTGTCTGGAGACGAGCGCATCTTTGACATATCCGGAGTTGAGCACCGCCCAGATGCGTCCGGAGATGAGCACCACCTGGATGCATCCGAAGAATAGGAACCTCTCAGACGCATCTGGAGATGAGCATCACCTGGTCATGTCCAAAGACGAGCACTGCTCAGACGCATCTGGAGACGAGCACCGCCTGGACTCATCCAGAGACGAACCCCGCCGGGACGCATCCGGAGACGAGCACCGCCTGGACTCATCCAGAGACGAACCCCGCCCGGACGCATCCGGAGATAAGCACCAATGGGAAGCATCTGGAGACGACTACAGCCTGAACGCATCTGGAGACGTGCACCAACCAGATGCATCTGGAGACGAGCACCGCCCAGACACATCCGGAGATGAGCACCACCGGTCGACTGTACATCTCGTTCGGGACACAATCTGCATCACAATCGACTGTAGGGCATTCAGCAAGTGGATTAAGCACTCAAACGAACACTCCATTTGAATGGTTGATAAGAAATGGCTGGCCAGGCTATGGTTCCATACCATAAAGGATCCCATTAACTTAAATGCATTCTTAACCGTGCCTGCAGCAGTTAAAGCAATTTAATGAATTCATTCAAATGACTTTATCCACAAAATAGTTGCTGTTTAACAGAGAACAACATTGGAGACATCGCAAAGTTTAATCATCCTTGAAATAACATTGCAGATAATCCGCCACATTGCCTGCTCATCTGTGCATGGGTCAGGTGGTACATCAGTTTGCGGCCCACACAAACGTTATAGCTTTATTTTTTTGAATTAAAACGTTCGTTTTTCAACAGATTTGCTTTGACTCCATGTAGAGCACCTCATGAAACCTCCGAAAATATAGACAAGGATCTGGCAAACACTATGGATAAGCAGTCTCTCTGGGGGACATGGCGTGAGGTCAATCAGTGAATGCATTAAATCATTCAGCTCAATGAAGCTGGTTAATTTTGGCACATTCCTAAGTCTTTTGTTCACTCAATATAATTCTCCAAACAGCAGAAAAAGATATGTTTATTGCTTTGGAAATTTCACATTTTCTTGTGTTCGCGTGGAGAACGAACATGGCCTTGCTTGCTTAAAGTAAATAGGTACATCAGCTTAGTTATAAGACTCGTTATTTCTTTAACATAAAATTTCACTCCATATTTCAACAATTCTTTAGTCCGGACGATATCCGATGCTCAAAACAGAAATCATATTTCAAGTATATACTTCAATTAGTCCGTTAGATTGGATCATGGAAAATTGCATCAAATGCATGAAATTGCTCCAAGCTCCTAATTTGAAAGCTAAAGCACCTACAAAGGTGATGTACCCAGTGATTCGTAGCCGTGATGAACAGGCATTTAATAATATGAGTGAGGAAAGTGGAAAGAAAAGCTATCGTTAAGAAATCGTTGCGCCTGTTCCAAGTCAAGGCATGGTTGAGCAGGCCAAGAAACATGGCGGCTTCAGACACCAGCAAGCAAGATGGCTGAGGATGGCGCCTTATAAAGGATATAATTAAATAAGGCCATTAATTATCTTCAAAAGTGGTTTTAATTAACCTAAACACCAAATTTTCTGTATGTACTTCCTTGGAGTTTTTTTGGTGTGCTTGGAAATTTTCAGGCTGGAAGGTTTCATGGTTATGGAGGAGACACAAACACTCACTCACTCACACACATACACACACATTCACACACATACACACACATACACACACGTATTTATTGGTACATATATATATATATATATATATATATATATATATATATATATATATATATATATATATATATATATATATATATATATGTCATGTAAGCCTGGTGTTGGCGCAGTGGTTAGGGCAGCGGCTTGGGATCCAAAAGGTCCTGAGTTCAAGCCCTGTTGGGCCACTGAATTAATACACCAGGGGGTTGACTCAGCCTGTCATCCTTCCGAGGTCGGCGAAATGAGTACCAGTGTACTGGCCTGGTGTATACCCCGGTTAAAATAGGTGTACCATATCCCTGTGTCGTAAGAGGCGACCAGGGTTGCGTCAGGAAGGGCATCCGGCGTAAAACATGTGCCAAATCACTATGCGGATCATACGGATGATCCGCTGTGGCGACCCCTAACGGGAGCAGTCGAAAGAAGAAGAAGAAGATATGTATATGTCATGTATTCATGTGTGAGATCAACTAGAAGTGCTATCATCACGAGGCAGTAACATAGCAGCATGACAAGGCTGGGCTCATGAATGGTTCTGAGGTTTCTGTGTGTGGAGCACAATAAAAGATTGATGATGCATTCAAACTGCTTTCCCTGCTTGATACATTGCAATATATATTATAGATATTTCAAGAGCTCGTTTAGAATTTGACATTCTGCAGTTAGAAAACAAATTGGCTAAACAAATAAGTGAGAGGTGCGATCAGCTGATTCTTGAAAGAAAGGCTAAACTCAGAGGCTTCATTCAGGAGAAAGTGGCGGGATTATTAATTAGACTATAGTCACGCAATATAAAAGTAACAGATACCCCGAGTCAACCTTTCTTTCATCTAAAATGTGTAAATAAGTCATCATGGCTAGGTTTTATGAATGTTGGACCTAAGTGTGAACATTGTCGTAAATCCGGGTGATATAAAGGAAAATATTGGAGAGTTGTACTCTGAATTGTTTACAAAACATATTGTTTGTGAAGAAATGATGAAGCATCTTCTTATGTTCCCTCTCTAACTGAGGTCCAATGCTTGGAGCTCTATGTTCCAATTATCCTTCATGAGCTGAATTGTATCTTCGCGGAGATGAATTCTGGAAAGACTCCGGGAATCGATGGCTTGCCGGCAGAATTCTTTTCTTGGCTTTTTTTTTGACCTTTTGAGACCGGATTTATTGAATGTTCTGGAAGAATCACTACGATCTGGAGAAATGGCATTAAGTTTCATGATAGCAGTGGTGTTCCTTCTCCCAAAACAGGAGATCTCCGACAGATGGAAAATTTCCAATATCCAACTTCCATACTCCATACAGATTTTATACTTTCTTCCAAAGTGGAGGTGAACTGATTAGAAATCTGGTCCTGCCTGATCAGAGCTACTTTCTCCCTGGTGGATCTATTTATGATTATTATTTTTTGATTATTTGAATGTAGAGCTTACATTGCCTTGCTGTGCACTGACATATTGTTATGGGTTAAGCGGGGGTCATGAGCAGACTTCTCAGACACACTTCCCATCCAAAGACTCTGAAGCCGACAAGCCGCAGATAACTCCACAGCACAATGGGTTGCTAAGCAAACACAGATGCTTTCTGAGATGTAACATTGTTTTTAATGCTTGGAGGGGACTGAGAAATAGGATGGGCATGAACGAGAAGGTGAATGATGGTAGATTGCCCATTAACCCATGGAATCCTGAGCTCCTTAGACTTTTGGCTACCCAGCACTGGGGTCCCTGGATAAAAATCAGGCTGCTTAGGTATATAGAAGTTTGAATAGTGGCTGGTAAACCAGCTACTCAGGTGCATGGAGTTTTGAAGAGCGGCGGGTAAAATGGCCGCAAGGGTTCAAAGAGTGAATGCCATCTGGATGAGAACCTTTCGTTTAACTCAACCCCTATAAGCACTTCAAGACATCGGATTGACGAATTGCCAGCATGGCACATGCTCAAGTATCTCGATCCTCACAGAAACTTTCACATTTTATTCGGTTCCCTGGAACATTAAATCTACCGTAAGTCACTTAATTCATTCGCAAATTTGGAATTGGGAACATTAAGTCTTGTATTTTGAAAGAGTGCTGTTTAGAACTTAGAAATGTTTTTACTCGATTGTTTCAGTTACTTTTAACGACTCATACTGTTCCTATTTGTTCTAAAAAGTCCATCATTAATCTCGTGCCAAGAAACGTTCACCCAAGGCAGCTCAATGATTATAGACCTGTTGCCTTTACCTCCATCCTGTGTAAATGTAAGGAGAAATTTATCGAGAAGTTTATCATATCAGATGTAGCTCCCAAAATGGATACTTCACAATTTGCATCCAAAGCAATTTGCATACAAAGCAATTTGCGTACAAAGCAATTTGCGAACAAAGCAAGTGTGAAAAACTAAAGAAATGAAATCTTGTGATAAAAAGGTCACAATCATGAACCTGCAACCATAAATGGTGATAAGGTGGAAATTGTGAACAAATTCAAATACATGGGCACTACTTTTGATAACAAGCTAGCTTTTGATGAAAATACCGATGCAGTGTACAAGACATCAATGCAAAGATTGTATCTTCTCAGGAAGATGAATTAATTTGGTGTTAGCTCACACATGATGTGGATGTTGACTAATTTCTTGCTGATCAGTGTTTGGTCATTTAATTTTTTTCATGGAATAGTTATGGTATCTCAATGTGTGGAATAAGTCACGACTGAGAAAAGTCATTACACTGGCATTTAAAGTTGGTGGGCCTTCAACCAACATGAAGTCTCGATATTTGTGAGCATTGAACAGGAATACGATGCATGTAGGTATGTCCTGATGGAAAGTCACTTCGTGAACGGACCTTTTGAAAAATTGCCATCAGGGAGACGCTTTCGTGCTCAGTGGAAGAAGTTCAATGCTAAACCCATACATCAACGCAATGTTATGGTGTTTTTCAGTGTGGTTCTTTCAGTTTAAGGTTAAAACTTGAACTTATTTTCTCTGAGCATGGCTGCACACAAATTTATGAATAAATGGTGTTTGGAAGATGTCTGTGAAGTTTTGTGATTCAAACCTCACCTGTTGCAACCAACTGTAGCAACCAACTAGTAATACTGTGGTAACATAAAAGTGCTTGAAATGTCAAGTTTAATTTTGACTGTTGACTTCTTTACTTTTTTTTCTCACATAAATAATTTTATGATTTTTGTGGAATAAAATAACCTAAAAGTAAAGTCTCTCTCTTTACCTCTTGACTGGATGACCTTTGGACGGAACTAATATTGTAGACATTCTTGGATTAAAGGGTCGAAACGGTTTCCAGTTGATGATTCCTAATTTCCAATGAAGAAGGCACTTAAAAACGCATTTACTTAATTCTCAGATTTCTCCGATTCCCTCTCTCTTGTGTATTTATTTTATGTTTAATCACAAATACCCAGCAGCAGTAATCGTTGCAGTATTGGTTTTGTAAGATGAAAATAAATTAAAAACCAATCCTTCTTTATCTTGCAAACATTTCTATATTTCCTAAATATATACATATTATCCAAGATAAAATGGTATTGTTGGTGGTGTGGCAAGATCTGAAGTTACCAACTCATTACTTCCTCTTTGTAAAATTAGGCATATACATTCATTCAATGGTTTATCACTGGAGATATAAATCAACATTTAAATCCAGCTGGCTGTTTAATTAAAAGTAAAAAAATTTTTTCGACAAAGTGGGAAATTTCAGGCAAATTGTTGGAGAAAAAGAGTGTGGAAGAATGGCTTCAATCAATGGTTATTTCAATGTGGTCACTGACTGATTTTTCTTCAGATATTGTCGTCGGAGATAATTGAAGGATCATATCATTGACACTTTTTAAAAAGTTGTTTTTGTCAGCAAGCTTGTTTTATTGCAACGTTGAATTGAGGAGAAAGTGATATTTGAATTTGAACAAGCGTTCTGTGCTACAGGTGACCTCAGCAATACACAAAGAGTATTTTACTTAAAGCAATCAAATATGAAGTTTGTTATTCAAGGGGGAAATGGATCACAAGTTGACCAAAGTGAAAGATAAACGAGGAAACAAATTAGCAACAACGTTTTGGGTAGAAAAGGTCACAAACAGCATTGGGATTCACCATGTTATTGAACATTCACCTTGAAGGCCTGAGGAAACCAATGATATTTGATGAAAACAGGAAGATGGATCCACGACTGGGAGAATATTGAACACAGAAATGGATATGGGCAGGCAGTTTCGGATGTTGGAGTCGGATGATTAGGGAATTGACAAATTATTGTGTTTTCCCATTGGTGGCTGGGAAGGGATGGATATTATGGAGAGGAGAGAGAGTGCAATCAGGTGCAAGACTATAATGCAGACAGTAGAAAGTAGAGACAACAACCTATGTGCAGTAAAAAAAAAAATGATTGAGGACTCAATGCATCTTTGAGGGCTTTGCTGTGAACATTATTGAAGAGTACTGGCTGTACCATAAGAGCACCAGACTGAAATAGAAAACTTGCACTGTCGGCTGAATCCTTGAACGCTCTGAAGAGCTTTGTTGGCCTTCATTTTTCGAAGAGTTTATTAAGAATGGCAGTAGATGCAGAGATGGTGAAACAACATATAAAGGGAGGCAAATATGCACAGGCAAAGAGGAATAAGGACCTTTAAACACATGGCTCTATACACAAGAATTGTCCAAAGTGTACAACTGGGGTTCTGCCAAATTAGCTTTTCCATTGCGTTAATATCTATTCCATTCACATTCTCTTTACCCTTTGAGTCACTCACAGTGAAATTCATCATTAAGAAGTCGAAGACGTATCATACCACCCAGACTCTACCCAGATCAGGTTGCCCATCCAAACTCAGCAGCTGGGCAAGCAGGAAACTGATTCAGGATGTCACTGTAAATACAACAATGACGTTGAAAGAACTACAAGGCTCTATGTCTGAAATGGTGGTCAGTGTTCATCAATCAACAATATCCTGTTCCCTTTACAAAGCTGTCCTCTCTGGACATATGGCAATAAAGAAGCCATGACTGAAAAGAATAATCTATAAACTCGTACAGAGTTTGAGAAAAAGCATCTTAATGATACTGCAGGCATGTGGAGAAAAGTTTTATGATCAGATGAGACAAAAATTAAACTTTTTGGTCTAAATTCAAAGCGTTACGTCAGGCGCAAGCTTAATACCGCACATCACCAGTCAACACCATCCCTACTGTCAGGCATGGTGGTGACAGCATCATGTTATGGGCTGTTTTTCATGAGCAGGGACTCTCAATCTTGTCAGGATAGATGGGGCAATAGATGGTGCAAATCACAGAAAGGTCCTTGTAGAAAACTTGCTTGAATCAGTCATGAAACTGAAACTGGGTAGGAGATTCACATTACAGCAGGACAATGATCTGAAGAAGAAAGCTAAACCCAAACTGGAGTGGCTGAAGAAGAAGAAAATAAATGTTCTTGAGTGGCCCAGTCATTGTTTTAACTTGAACCCAATTGAACATTTATGGCGAGACTTTAAGATTACAGTCCATTGACGATCCCCATCAAACTTGGTAGAACTAGAGAAAGTTTTGCATGAAGAATGGCAAAGATTTCACCATCAGGTCAGGTCAGGAATGGGAGCATGTGCCAGAACAGCGCGTCGCTGCGTCCACTTTCCGCCGGTACTCCAGGGGCCTCCGTCTGGCCATCCCCCAGGCAGATGCCAGGCCCATCCCCATCTCCTTGAGATGATGGTCAACCTGCTGCAACCACGAGGCACGTGGTCGGCCCACTGGCCTCCTCCACTCATGAGACTCCCTCGCTGAGAGAATCTGGTGAGCAGGATCAGCGTCAGGGAAACGAGTCACATATCCATACAGCCGCAACTGACGCTCACAGACTATGCAGGTAACAAATCTCATCCGAGTCTCTCTCAGCAACCTCTCGTTGGACACAAAATCCGACCAGCGATAGCCAAGGATTCTCCGAAGAGACCTGGTACCAAAGGAATTAAGTCTCCATCTCAGATCCTTGCTCAGAGTCCAAGTCTCGCATCCATAGAGCAAGACTGGAAGTACCAAGGACCTGAAGACTCGGACTTTAGTCCTCCCGCACAGATACCGACAGCACCACACCCCATCATCCAGTGAATCCATGACTCCCCAGGCCTGAGCCAGACGTCTATTGACCTCTGACTCACAGCCAGCAGAGACATGAATATCACTGCCAAGGTAAGTGAATCTCTCCACGACCTCAACATCCTTATCAGAAACAGACACAGACAGGACAGCAGCATCCAAGATGTCACCGAAAGCCTGGATCTTGGTTTTGACCCAAGAAACCCGTAATCCCAGCGGCTCTGACTCCTCATTCAGCACCTCGAGGGCCCCCAAAAGGATATCTGAAGTCTCCGCAAAGATGACTGCATCATCTGCAAAATCAAGGTCCGAGATATTGACATTCCGAAAACGATGCACCGCAGCTTGATCTCTCCGACATCCTCCCTAAAATCCAGTCCATACAAGTGCTGAAAAGTGTGGGGGCCAGTAAACACCCCTGACGAACTCCAGTAAAAACTGGAAATAAGTCAGAGATGGTACCACCACACTTCACAGCACTCTCAGTACCAGAGTAGAGTTCAGACATCAGATCGATCAGTTTTGGTGGCACCCCACGAAGACCAAGAATCCTCCAGAAGACATACCGATTCACTGAATCGAACGCTTTACAGAGATCAACATAGGCTGCAAGCAGCCCCTGCCGAAACTCTCATCTGCGTTCGGTGAGGACACGAAGAGCAAGGATACGGTCAATCGTTGACCTCTTTGGTGTAAAGCCTGACTGCTCTGGACGCTGGTGCTCAAGCAGATGGTGGCAAACCCTATCAAGAATTATCCGAGCAAAGACCTTGCCCGGCACTGAGAGCAGCGTCACCCCTCGGTAGTTGTTGCAGTCTTGGCGATCACCCTTCCCTTTCCAGAAAGGAACAACAAGGCCCCTCTTCCAGTCAGTTGGGATGATGCCTGTGTTCCAGGCAGAGCACAAAACTGCATGCAACGACACGAGTGCAGCATTTCCACCAGCCTTGAGAAGTTCAGCATGGATGCCACAGATCCCTGGAGCTTTGCCCCGTTTCAACTGCTTCACCGCAGCCCATGTTTCCACAAGCAAAGGTGGACCACAGTTGATTCGAGGGTCAGCAACAGGGATTGTAACACCCTTGATGTCCAACTCGACAGCTGGGTGATCATCCTGGTACAACCACTCAAAGTAACCGGCCCAGCGGGCGTTCACTTCAGACTCCTCTGTCAAGGGCCTACCACTCTCTGCTCTAACTGCAGTGCTCCGAGGGATGGGCTTGGATGAACGCAATGCGCGAATTCCCCTGTAAGCGGGACGAGAATCACCTGTCCACAGGTGATGCTCTACCCCCTCACAGATTCCGCGCACATAGGCCTCCTTGTCCACCCTCAGTGCACGTACAGTTTTACGCCTCACTCCCTGAACAGCTCAGCTCTGCCATTCAGCCTGGCCCTGCGACTCTGGTCAATGGTGTCCAGTGTCCCTTGAGAGACAAAATTCTTCTTTGCCCTGCGGTGAGTTCCAAGACATCCACCGGCAACATCAATGACGGTGGTCTTGAAGGCACTCCACAACTCTTCAGGACCCCCCAAAGCACCCAGACTCTCCAAGTGTCCACTCAGCCTGTTCGCAAACTCCTCAGCTAATCTCTCATCCCTGAGCTTGCCAACATCCAGCCTAGGCTGGGATGGTACCATTCTCCAGGATTTAAGGTGCAGCTTTAGAGTTGCTACAACAAGCCTGTGGTCAGTATTGAGGAACTGAGCACTCCGGTAGACCCTGCAGTTCTGGATCATCCTTCAACGACCGTCAATGAGGACATGGTCAATCTCCTTTGCCACACCGCCAGCGTTGGAATACCAAGTCCAGCGATGAGCTTGTTGGCGCTGAAACCATGAACCAGCCACCCTAAGTCCATGACTTCTTGCAAAGTCAAGGAACTTAGTGCTATTCTGGTTCAGAGTTCCTGACCCATGGGGACCAACACACACCTCATAACCATCCCTATCCGTTCCAGTCGATGCATTGAACTCCCCCAAGACTAGAAGTGTATCTCGTCTGGGGCAGTGATCAACCACAGACTCGAGCGTGGCGTAGAATGCATCCTTCACGGTGAGATCACTCGCCTCAGTCGGAGCATAAACAGAGACCAGGGAAATGACACCTAAGGAGTGACGAATCCTTAATCTCATAATACGCTCGTTGACCGGTGTTACCTCAATCATCATTGGGGTTAGCTTATTGGACACAGCTACAGCAACTCCTTGGGTATGGTAACCATCAGAGCGACCAGACCAATAGTAGGTGTAACCACCCATCATTATCTCGCCGCAATCCGGTCTCCGAACCTCAGAGAGAGCTGCAATCCCGATGTCCAAACGCTTGAGCTCAGATGATAACAAAGACAGGTGATCATCCTCTCTTAGGGATAGGACATTCCAGGCACCCACCCAAAGAGACCACCTCAGGTTAACCCAAGGAGACCGCCGTCTGGTGGACGACACCTCAGCACCACTCCGACACACTCTCCCGCAATCTGACCCGGGAATGTTACCCAGTGGTTTCCCTCCTATCATCAAAGATTGAGGGTCCCGAAGGTTTTGCCCCAATCCCGTCATCCGGTGAGCTGACCTGCGAAGGGAAGCTGCAGAGGAAGTACTCCCACGGAGTGGGTTTTCAGATTTTTTTGCGTTTTTGTGTTTTGCGGAATGAAGGGTTTTACAGTGGCCGGAGTGCAAATCCTGCCAACAACCTCCTAATAAAAAAGTAGCCCAACTGCAGGAGGACGTCCGCAGACACAGTTGGGCACTAGATATGGATGGCCGTTGGCTCACAAGGAGCTCTTCCGCCCTTTGACAGGTTTTGTTTTTAATCCTGTTGGGTGTCCATATCCAAACACCCTCCTCACCAGAAAACCTGGTGGGGGAGACGGTTTAGTCCCCGACAACCCGACCATGGAACAGGTTAGTACAGGTTTACATGGTACCTAGTCGCAGGTCACAGATGACACCTGACCTGACGATTTCACCATCTCTCCATGCAAAGCTGGTGGAGACCTACCCAACAACAATCATAGCAATCATTGATACAAAAGGTTCTTAACAGGGAAATCAGAACCAGGTGGAGGCCATTCAGTCCATCATGCCTGCACGAACACCATACTAATTTATCTACACAAGATCCAAGCAAAAAAATGTTATTAATTAATGAAATAATTTTTTTTTTTTGTTTGTTTGTTTTTTGTAGCTTTGTAATTTTTCCCCTTTTTTCTTCCCCTCAGGGGAGGGGGCTTGGGCTTGCTTAAAAACATACAACATCAACCATGCAACTCCCCTTGACAATACCCCTACCAACAGCATTCCGTACACATGCACATAATCACCCATCAATGCTCAAACTACCTAAAAGTCCTGTCAACATCCCCACACCCCTATATTTCCATAACTTGTTCCACCAAGTACTGATGTAAGGGGCTGAATACTTTTACAACCAGTGAATTTTGATTTGTACATGGTTTTTACAGGTATTCCTGGCATGTAACCTCCTTCGACTATAACAGTGTTTTGTTTGATCTCTAGAGTTATGAAAAAAAAGTTCATTTGGAAAAAATGTTTCTACATAATTCATAATTTATCTATATGAGACATTATTGGTTGGAGGTGAATACTTTTGCAGGCCAGTTTGCCTCCCCTAATGAAAAAAACAAACTTATCAGTGCAAGGCATTGACCTGAATAAAACATCCCAGTTATTATTTTGGGAAAAAATTCTGGCCTTCCAAAGATATGATGTGTAAAAATGGTCAAGTTACATTTTGCATTTCCAGTAGCAAAATTTTTACTTGATAATAGCTGAAGTTTTTAAGACATCACGTGGCCGGGATGTAACAATCTGTCAATGGGGATGCAGTTGCTTTCCCTTTTTAAGAAATCAAATCTAAGATCAGTTTGTGATTGTGAAGAGCTGTCATACATAAAAGTCTTAACACAGAAATGCTGGATTATGTTCCTCTAGCTCGCTTTTGGAATATTCTTGATGTGAATGTACTTTTGAGCGAGTTTGCTCTTCAGTCACTTCAGCTGAAACGCTTCAAAAATCAGAGCTACTTACTCTTACAAACATGAGCACCAGGTCACAGCTCAACACCATACGATTTGTCGGCTCGATGTTGGTGAGATCATCTGAACAATGATTGGGTGATGTTGGTTACCGACGTTATCCATCTTGGAAGGGTTCATGCAGCACTGGACTGACCTCACCTATATGTGCACCAAACAATCTATGTTGATCTGGACTGTCAGGTGTGAGAGTTTATACCAGGCAGATGGTGAGTGTATCTGTCCCTTGAATTCCTCCACGACTGGTTCGCACAATTCTTTCAGCATGTCCACTCAACCACCTCATGCAGAACCCAGACTGGCACCATTAAAAATGACCTCGTGAGCCTTACAGTCGAAAACACAAAAAAAAGGTTCATGCAAATCATATTGCCATGATGTCAACCACAAATCATTACCTCGATATTTACATTTAAATCGACATTGCATCAATTTTTTAAATAAATAAATAAATAAATTGGGGTTGGTGTGGGGGATCATTTGCAAAGGACCACATCATCGCTTTTGACCTTTTCTTCTCCGTTTACAAAAAGCCACAACATTATTTAAAAGAGGATATTGTGGAGGCACAACAAGTAACACAGGTGAGTTGCACTTGACATAGAAGTCATGAAAACGAAAACGTCTTCCATGTAATTCAGCCCATCGTTGTACCTGTTGTACCCAATGTACCCGCTTACCTGCAATAACCCTTACACTCATCGACCTGCTGACTGTGCCAAGCATATTGCTTGCAGACCCCAAATACATCCATGGCATTGTATCGGAACATGGTAAGTACAATAGGTAATCAAACAATGCAGGTGTGTGCAATCAACGCCTGTATGTATACGAGAGGGAAATACACACAACTCAACCATTGAGCAAATCCTTCTTGATCCTTAAATTTCCAGCAGCATATATTATTCTATCACTTCGTTGTGGCATGAGGATTTAAAGAGGCGATAGGTGATAACCCAGAGATGCTGAAAGCTAAGCAGGAAACCGAGTGAATTGTAAACAGATATATTTTGATGCAGGACCTGATGAAATATTTCTATGAAAAACTAGGTTCGAGGTACTAGGTTCTACTGAAAAACTAGGTTATACTATTAATGGAAAAGCTGGTCATTTTCACAGCATAGATTTATGAATCGGATTAAATTAACAGAATGTTGATGGAGTTGTGCTAACCTTCATGGGAAGGAAGGAGAAGCTGACCTTCCTGATGGTTGCCTTTCGCTGGGCCATCGCGCAAAAGAGCTAGCCTTTGTTTATTTAACTGTTGGTTGGTGTTGCTGTTGCCTTACCTGGCTTCTTGTACAGGTAAGAACAACACAAGCAAGTGCAAGGCCTAGTGGAGCAGGTGAAGCCTTAATGGTAGATATTTGAACACTATTCGAGTTTTTAATCATGCAGTTTGGACGAGCAATCTGATCTTTCTTAGAAGGTTGTTCTTTCCTGAATGTTAGATACAGAAGTATTCGTTAGTACGGGAGGTTTATGTCTCATGTGCTCTCCTGTATTATGACTTTGTGAATAAAGGTGATAAGGGGCCATCTGTTTGTTACATTTCTATGGTAATGGGAGATTGCATGGGGATAGGATCTGTCCAGACCTTTAAAATCGAGGCGACAATTGCATTGTAGTTATGGGTAAGGAGTGTTTATGTGTCTGTGGGGTGGATGAGGTGTGGAGGGTGTGCAGAAACGAATCCTCCATACGAATCTTAATCATTATGTTGTATTATTCTTTCGTCGGAATATATCCTTGTTTTTGAACTGCTCACTTTGAATGATCGGGAATATTTTAATTTTTTGGGGGGATCTCGCCTGGTGTTGGCTTAGCAATTACACGGTGGCTGACTTGGGATCTTTGGGTCCTGAGTTTGACCAGCTGAATTAACACCAGGTGGGGTTGACTCAGCCTGTCATCCTTCTGAGGTCGGCAAAATGAGTACCAGTGTCCTGGTAATAGGGACACTGCATCAGTTGCAAAGCCGTGTCCCTAACCAATGCAGCAGTAAGGCTGCACTCGAAAGAGAGAGATTTGGGGAGCTTAATACAACAAAACACAAATATGCTCAACAGCGAGAGGGGAATATGAGTGACTTGAAGATATATATGTATTATGAATATTCTTATAAAAGGTATTCTTTTGCATACGGTAAAGAGAATTAAATGTATGAGTAGGGTGATAGATGTCAACCTGGTTGAAGGAATGATGTGTGTACCAAGGTTCTGCATGTCGGAAGTAATGACGGAAATCATTTCAGGGACAAAGGGAGTGCTTCCAGAATCATGGCCATATACCAAACAGAAAGGGGCAGCCAGATTTGTGATGGGTGTTGTGGAGGGAATTAGAGGGATTTTTTATGCTGAATGAGGGTGGAGAGGGCCCAAAGGAATAAACTAGTACTTTGGTAGGGCAGGCAGATTAATAAAATTACTGCAAAGGAAAAGTTAAAAATATTCGACAGTCCACACCAATGATGAGAGTTTAAATAATACAAGCAATACAAACATTTTTTTTAAATGTAAAAGGATGTCGGGATGTTACTCCAAAAAGTATATACAGTTAAGCCTAAAATTATTCATACCCTATGAAAAATGTGAGATTTTTGCATTTATCTCGTACCTACAAGCTGGAGTGGTGGAACTTTCACTTCACCCAAGGACATTTTGTTGACATGTACAAATCCAAATATATTTTGGCTCAACATTATCAGCATAACAATAGAAATGTTAAGATTTCTGTTTTTATGCCTGTCCAAAATTATTCATACCCCATGCCAAGTCTCAGAATTGAGGCCAATGTTTGTGATAGCGCACATGCTTTTGATATTCCTAAGATTCTTTATAATGTTATGCAATTCTTACAAGATGTGTGCATACAATCTGAATGCATTACAAATGTGATCTATTGAATGTACAGTGAGGAATGTTATAGAACAACACTCTGCTTTTAGACTATAAATTAAGGGGAGCTGATGCAATCATTCTCAGGTCATTGTCAGCATGGTGAAGAAGAAAGAAGTCAGTGAGGATCTTTGGTTGTGCATTGTGAATGCGCACAAGGAGGGGAAAGGCTACAAAGCTATTTCGAAGCAGTTCCGAGTGCCAGTTGCCACCATACAAAGCATAATGAGGAAGTACAAGGAGTTCGACACTGTAAAAAAAAAAACATTGAAGGACGTGGTCAGAAGCCAAACGTGTCGCCTCGTCTGGTAAGAAAAGTATGGCGAGAGGCCAACAACAATCCACGGATCACTATTAAGGCTCTCCTGAACAACCTTGGTGAGTCTGGGACCAAGATATCAAGGCAGACACTCCAGCGGACGTTGCACAAAGGGGGTCTCCATGGACGCCGACCAAGAAAGACTCCACTCCTCCATCCCAGGCCCAGAAAGGCTCGTCTTGCCTTTGCAAAAGCTCACCTGGACAAAGATCCAAGCTTTTGGTCCTCAGTTCTGTGGTCGGATGAGACGAAAATGGAGCTTTTCGGGCACAGAGATGTTGCTTTCATTTGGCGAAAGAAAGGTGAAGCATACAACCCTAAGAACACAGTCCCAACTGTCAAGCATGGAGGTGGGAGCATAATGCTTCGGGGATGTTTCTCAGCCAGTGGGCCTTGCAAACTCGTCAAAGTGGATGGCATCATGAAAAAGGAGCAGTACATCAAGATCCTTGAGGAAAACATAAAACAGTCCGTAGATAAACTTCACCTCGGGGAGCATTGGACGTATCAGCAACACAACGATCCAAAACACACTGCCAAGTCAGTCAAGAAATGGTTCCGGGATAATGATGTAGACGTTCTAGAGTGGCCAAGGTAAAGTCCGGACCTCAACCCAATCGAGAATCTGTGGAGGAAGCTTAAGAGCGCAGTGATGGCAAGGAAGCCTTCCAACCTCAAAGACCTGGAGACCTTCGCGAAGGAGGAGTGGGCCAAAATCCCTGTAGAGACATGCAAAAACCTTGTGAGCAAGTATAAAAACTGTTTGGAGGCTGTAATCACAAACAGAGGCTTTTCCATTGATTACTGAATGTGACTTTGAACTGATCTAAGCAAGGGTATGAATAATTCTGGACATTACATTTTTTTGGAAATCGATCAATAAAATACCCCAGAAACAATGTATTTCTTGAAATATCTCTTGCAGTGATTCTTTCAGCTGTTTGTCACATTCTTAAGCCAGAATAAACTCATTCCTCAAATAACACGATTCAAAATACTCCAAATTTTGTTAGGGTATGAATAATTTGGGCTTAACTGTGCATATACAAGGTACGTATGGTCACAAGCAAATGATCATGTGAAACCATCACCACATCTTTCTTTGATTGAATCATGTTTGTCCCTAGAAAAGACCCTAACTGTGTGTGTATGTGTATGTGTGGGTGTGTGTGTGTGTGTGTGTGTGTGTGTGTGTGTGTGTGTGTGTCTGTGTGTGTGTGTGTGTGTATGTGTGTGTGTGTGTGTGTGTGTGTGTGTGTGTGTGTGTGTGCGTGTGTGTGTGTGTGTGTGTGTGTGTGTGTGTGTGTGTGTGTGTGTGTGTGTGTGCGTGCGTGTGCGTGCGTGCATGCACTTGCATACAAGTTGCTGTTGTTGGCTGCTTTCTCCACTCAGGAATTGGTTTCAGGATAGATATATATATATATATATATATATATATATATATATATATATATATATATATATATATATATATATATATATATATATGTATATATACTTCGGCCCAATTACATCTCTCACATGTAATTGGGGAAAACAACTAATCAGAGCTCAGCTATTTTTTGCATACAAGGTCAAAGCTCATGGAAGAGCGAGTGCAATAAATGGATCGGAACACAACAGAACAAAAGCAACAGGAGAGTGATGGTGGGGACAGCAACATTAGGGTTGAAGGACACAATAGAGGGAGTCGTACAGAAACAATGGGTATGGGGAGGAATGAGAGGTAGTGGAGGATGCATTGGGGTTTTTGGGAGATTTACTCTCACAGGTTGATGGTGACCCAGTGTCCCCTACAGAAACATAGGGGTGGGGATAAAGCACGGAAAGTGCAGACGGTGTATGACCAGAAAGGAGGCAGTGGAAGACAGAAAGACCACTGACCTCTCTGTGATTGCGAATTAATAGACCAATGGACTCAGCTTCCAATAATCGTGAAGGCCTTGGTTTCCATGGCAAGGTGTGAGACAGTGGTGCAAGCATTGAGGGGAGAGCAATACTCCATCATCTGTGGATGAAGGCCTTCTATGTGGATATGAGTTCCGGTGTGCCAAGGAAGGACTGTATGACACAGGATGACTAGTCGGCAACTGGCTTTGGAGGATAACTTTGAAATGTGGTTTGCCCAAGAATGATCATGGCTGATAGTGGGACCCAGGAGTTTGAGGAACTGAACTTCCTCAAGAGGATTGTTAAGCAAGTACATGGAGGGCTTATGCCAGACAGGATAGAGAGAGGCAGAGACAGAGACAGAGACAGAGTCAGAGAGAGAGAGATACATACATTCCAAGTGTTTGACTAGTTTGTGATGTTGTCAACATCTGAGGAGAGGGAAGAGGTTGCTGGTTGTCTGTCAGAGGGAAGAGAAATGTCACGGCAGTGGGTGGAGTCATCAGTAAATAGATAAAGAGGATTTTGTTGTGAGTCAAAGATTTTTGTTTTTTTTTGTATACCTTGTCGAGGCTTGTATGAGAGTTAATACACAACGCACAGCAAGAGGGGCATAAGAAAGAGGGGTGGGACTGGGAAGGACAAAACAGTGGGGAACAGAGACATTAGGAGATCTATGAAAGAGAGAGGGATGGGGCGGTCAGCATAGGGAATACAAGATGGTTATTACAGCGACTTTCAGGAAAGAAACCAGGGAATTTGAAGGAGGTGGGCTTGGGTGGATTATCGGGGTCGAAAAGATCGAGGATTTAAATGGGGGATGATAAAAGGTGGTGGTGAACAGCTGTTTTGAAGGTCTGGAGGGAAGAATGGGATTGAATAGAGTGAGGGAGTTTATTCCAAAGGTGGGAAAAAAGAGGAATGAAAGAGTGAAGGTGAGCAGTGATTCGTGATTTTGGTATTTTTACCAGAAGGGGGTTGTTGGCGGACCTTGGGCGACCTGCGGAAATGTGGTGGGGACAAATCGCAGACAGAGCGGGGGGCGAGGCTGGAGAGGAGATTGTAGAAGACTGAAACACTACCGACCTGCTTGTGGTGAGAGAGTGAGAGGCCCAAAGAGTCAGCCTCATTGCGGAAGATTCCAATGATCCAAAATGCCTTGGTTTCCAAAGCATGAAGCCGAGAAAGGTGGGAGGCAGGAACACCAGCACAGAGGGGAAGGCAGTACTCCATCAGGCTGTGGACAAAAACTTTGTAAGTGGTCAGGGGTTCAGGTGGGCCGAGGAAGGACTTTGCATGACGGAGGATTCCCAGTCGGCGACTGGCTTTGGAGGTGAGGTTTGAAATGTGGCTTTCCCAGGAAAGGTCCTGGCAGATAGTGAGGCCCAGAATCTTGGATGAAAGGACTTCTTCCAGAGGATTGTTGAGAAAGTGGATGCGGGGGGGGGGGGGAGATTTTTTGAATGGTAATTTTGGAGAGACATAGTGAGAGTGTGAGATTTGTCCGGAATGAAAGACATGATCCACCTGTTGGACCAGTTTGTGATTTTATCCAGATCTGCAGTGAGCGAAGAAGCTGCTGGTTGCCGGTCTGAGGGATGACAGATGGTATGGCAGAGGGTGAATTCATCAGCAAAGAGATATAGAGCATTTTCCAGAGAGTCGGAGAGATCATTTATGAAAACCAGAAAAAGAACAGGGCCCAGAACGCTACCTTGAGGAACTCCTGCCTGGACAAGAAGAGTGGATGAAAGAACTCCATTTAGGGCCACACGTTGACTACGACAGGAGAAGAAGTCTGCGAGCCATGAGTGGAGATGGCCTTGGATAAAAGAGGAAGAGAGTTTGGTGAGCAGGGCAGGGTGCCAGACTGTTTCAAAAGCACGTGATATGGCTCTGATTTCATGTCCGGCATTGAGGACTTCCATCCATTGTTGGGAGAGCAGAAGCAGCATATGCAGGGTAGAGTGACCTGGTCTGAAACCAAATTGATGAACGGAAATCAAGCCAATGGAGAAGAGGAGGATTTAACGTCTCAAGGGAAGATGGATTCCATAACCTTGCTGTTGATTGGCAGAAGGCTGATTGGTCTGTAGATACAGGGATCTGTTTTTGCACCTTTTTATGCAGGGCAGTAATGCTTGCTGATTTCAAGGCACATGGCAGATGACTTTGAGCAAATGAGAGGGTGAATGGAACAGAGAGAGGGTGAGCAAGAGCAGAAGAGCAGGTTTTTTAGACACATGGGCTGATGCCATCTGGACCGGTTGCAGAAGTTCTCCACCTTGTTAGGAGAAAAGGACACAGAGTCCCGGGACAGTTGGGTGTAACTGGGTAAGGTGGGTAGAGAAAGCATTGGGTTTTGTACACAAGATTTAGCTGCAAACACCGAGTTTAGGCATTCAGCCTTTTCACGTGTGGTATCAGCAGTGGGGCCATTTGAGGTAAGGTAGGTGATGGAGGGGGAACATACACCAGAAACAGATTTGATCAGATCCCACCAGGATTTTGAGGAGGGAGAGAGGTTTGAAAGTTCAGACTTGAACTACGAAAGATGTTGTTTTCTGGCTCACCTGAGGGTAGATACACATTCATTCTGAGCTTTATGGAAGGAACTCAGATAACCCTCAGTTGGCTTTGCTTTCCATGAAGAAAAGGCAAGTTGTTTCAGGCCAACAGCCTCACCACAAGCTTCAGTGAACCAAGGGCGGGAGGACGGGTAGGACAACTGAAGACGAGAGCGGATAAATCTGTGCATGAGGGAGAGCAAGTTTCTTTCAAAGAATTCCCAGGATGAGTTGATGTTTGAGAAAGTAGCGATAGGAGACCAGTCTATAAGTTTGAGGGCTGCTTGGAGACCCTGCCAGTCGGCTTGAGTGAAATGCCAGACTCGACGGCGGTGAGGTGGTTCTCTGATAATAGCCAGAGAGATGTCCACTTTGACAATGATGTGGTCAGAAGAACCGATTGGAGCAAAGGAAGAGCAGCAGATATTGTCAGCGGAATTTGTCAACATCAGATCCAGAAGAGATGAAGTACCATTGGTTGAGATCCGGGTCAGGAAGTTGACCGATTGATCACTCCCAATGAGTCGCACAAAGCATTTGCTGAAGTGCCATGACAGGTGAGAGAGGTACCCACACCGAGCCAACTGGCGTGATGACAATTGAAGTCGCCACATATGAGGAAGAGAGAGTTTGGATGAGAAGATAGAAGTTGGTCCATGTTTTCGGATAGTGAGGTGTAGGTGGAGTCATCATTGTTTGGTGGACGGTGCAGTACATATATAAACATGAGGTGGGAGTCGAGGGGAAGCCGTAGCTTGAGGTATTCCTGGGGGTGTGGGGGAGTGCGGGCAGTGCATGGAGTGTGGGGAATGAGTCTTTGATGAAGAGAGCAACTCCTCCACCAAGACGAGGCTCAGGTCTGTCATCCTGGAGGAGGGAGTAACCAGGGAGAGATACTTGGGAGTTATACATGTCTTGGGGGAGGAAAGTTTATGTTAGGCAGATTATGTCTGGTTTGTCAGTGGCAACCTACATGGAAAGATCTAAAAGGTTTGAGCAAAGGCCCCGGATATTTGAGGTCTACATTGTTAATGAACAGGGAGGGAGGAGGCTTTGTGTGCAGGTGGTGGGAGGGGAGGGGGGTAGAACAAGGGACGAGGGGAGGTAAGGAGGATTGTTGAAAGAGTGTGGGGGATTGCAAAATAGTGAGGGGAGGGGGCTGGATGATGAGGAGGAAAGGCTCTGTGGTGCTGGGGGAGAGGGGGGACAAGAGAGGGGGCAGAAGGCAGGTGAGGATTTGAGGAAGTGGAGTGAAGAGATGGAGGTGAGAGCACCGTCGAAGGAGGAAAGTTTGTGGATGAGATGGCGGGGCCGTTGAGCCGCCTGAGTGAGGAGGGTGAGTGGTGGGAGAAGGGTGAGTGGGGAGTTTGTGAGAGAGGTGAGAGGGAGGCTTGGAGGGAGAAGAGTGTGATGGTTGCTTTGACAGTGAGGGGTGAGAGGGGTGAGTTGGCACTGAAATTGGAAAAAAAAAAGGATGGTTGATGGAAAGCGAACATTCATATCAAACTGGGTTTTTTTAAGTTTTAGATCAGAGATGCGATTAAACACATTTCTTGAGGGAGAAAATAAAGGCGAATTAAGAGAATGGAGAGAAGAAAAGCTGTAACAGTTACATTTTTTAGGCAAGAAATGAAGGAAAGGTCGAAATGAGAGCAGTCTGTTTCAGTATTGGAAGAGTAGTGCATTATGATACAGTCAAGAGAACCACACGTGTGAAAGAGGAAGATGAAGCATTATAAAAGATCGTTTATATTATTATTATTATTATTATTATTATTATTATTATTATTATTATTATTATTGTTTGAGAGAGTTTTCATCAGATTCGGTCATGGAAGTGTTGTGGAAAATATCGTGAGGTGAATGGTGAAATTGGATCGATAAACGCGGGGGTGGGGGGGGTCTAAACAGATCACGTGGTTATGGGAGAAGTAATTGGTTATGGGAGGTGTATAGTCAAAAGTGAAATTATTTATTTTAAATAAGGATTGCGTCACATTTGGAAAAGGGAAGATTGAAGTAAAATCGTGGAAGTGTGTGGTGAATTTGGAGCGGTAAACGCAGTGTGAAGCTGCTCGGTCGATGAAAAGTACCAGGAAGAGAGAGAGAGAGAGAGACACGTGGTTTCAGGAGGTGTATAGATCGAAAGGATACGAGGAAGATTATTATTTTTTAATGTATTTTTGAAGAACAGGTAAGATTCGGTAATGGAAGGTTGCAGATCGGAAGAAATCGTGAAGCTAATGGTGAGACAGGGTCAGCTCAGTCGAATAAAGATGGTATGCCGACAGGAGGAAGAAGAAGAGGAAGAAGAAGAAGAGGATGAAGGCTCGAGACTCGTGAGTGTGCAAGGCGAAAGGTATTTTGTTTTTCTTTTGTTTTTTTGGATTTAAGACAAGAAATACAGAGTGTTGTAATAATAATCAACAATAGACCTTTTCTATCGGCTTTATGATGACAATTGAAGTCGCCACATATGAGGAAGAGAGAGTTTGGATGAGAAGATAGAAGTTGGCCCATGTTTTCGGATAGTGAGGTGTAGATGGAGTCATCATTGTTTGGTGGACGGTACAGTACATATATAAACATGAGGTGGGAGTGGAGGGGAATCCGGAGCCAGAGGTATTCCTGGGGATGTGGGGGAGTGAGGGCAGTGCATGGAGAGTGAGGAGTGAGTCTTTGATGAAGAGAGCAAGTCCTCCACCAGGACGAGGCTCAGGTCTGTCATCCCGGAGGAGGGAGTAACCAGGGAGAGATACTTGGGAGTCATACATGTCTTGTGGGAGGAAAGTTTATGTTAGGCAGATTATGTCTGGTTGCCATAGGCAGAGAGTTTGGAGAGCAAAGCAGGATTGCAGACTGTGTTGAAAGCTCGAGATATTTTTGTGGCTTCTCCTTTGTTTTTTGCATCTTCTTTATTTATGTAATCTCGGCTCTTTGTTCAACAGGTTTAAAATGTACTTCACAAAACAGACCCACGAATACCTCAGGTTTGTTATTTTAAGGTGTTTTGGGGCTTTTTGTAATTTTTTAGTAATTACATTTTTCAGTTGTGGATTCAAAGTCCCAATGTTTACCTCTACACAAGGTTGGGAGAGGTCAAAAATCCCAGTGTTTTCCAACAAATCGATAGTCCCAAAATGTAAAATCAGCATCGCCAGAAGTGAAGTGGATAGGTATCTACAGGTAGATACCGTATTAAATTGTGTAAAGGTAAACGACAGCTTTAACCATTGCAATGTGAACACTTCAGAAGGAATAATGCTGTGTGAGCATGTCCAAACCTTGTACAGCAGCCAGCTCATTAATGAAAATGGAGGTTACATCGGATTATGTGATATTGATTAAAGTGGTCAGTTAAATAATGTCTCGTATGTTTTCGTTTGGGAAGAAATATGGAAGGGAGTGGGATGACACAACCTTTGGAACGGCGTATGTATGCAGGTCATAGTTACTGATGTATGTCTGGTTTTGCATCCGCAATGAACTGCCTGCCTCTTGTGCAAGGGAAAAAAAAAATGAAACCAATCAAGTAATCGTCCCTTTGTCTTTCCCTGTCTCAGTCTGTTCTAATAAAAATCACCGTCTGTTTGGAGCCACAATATATTTATATCTACAAAACGTTATTGTCATTATTATGTGTTTCAGTGATTTTGTCATTTTTTTTTAACCTGCTTTGTGTTGGCACTAAATAATTCTGAGACTATGATATAACACGTTAATGAGGATTCTTTCTCAATGAACATATCGTTCTGCACATTTCTGTATTGTTCTGATTTTGCATCTCTTGGTATCTTTACATTCACGAGTGCATGATGTTGTGTAATGTTGAGAACTGAACTCTATCTGTCCTATCTAGCCTGCATGGGGAAACCTTCCTTCGGCCCAATCCCATTTTGTTCATTGGCACTTTCGATTGTAATGCTATTTCGGCTGACATCAGTTACACGGTATTAATCTGGTACGTTGAAAATAAATTCATCGTCGGAGTTTAGAGGGGAGGGGAGAGGGCATGTGATCTACATAAATGTGTATTTGGTAGCACCACTCCTGGTGGATGAGTGCATTCTAAGTGCAAGTGATTTTACAGTATTATAATAGTAAATTATATCGGATCTCCAACTACTTGGCTCGGTGACATATGTGCTCTGTATTTTATGCACTCCTGAACTGATGAACTAAATAAGTTGAAAAGTGTTGGTTGTGCTCAGGGTGTGCTGGGAACATTCTAAGTTAGGATGGCCACCTCCAACTCAAATTATATTTTTATGTGAAGGCAGGGAATTATCATAAGAATTGGGTGAATTATAATACCTGTTAATGTACTGCTGGAGCGAATAGCTTGAAAAGTGGAGGTTATCGCTAAACAATAAATCAAACTCCCAGAAGTTTGAAAAACAGCCTCGGTGGTGTGATTGTTCGAGTATGCTCTCTGAATCTGGGAGGCCAGGAAAGGACAGATCAGGTATGGGAGCATGCACCGGAGCAGCGTGTCACTCCGTCCACTTTCTGCCGATACACCAGGGGCCTCTGTCTGGCCATCCCCCAGGCAGATGCCTGGCCCATCCCCATCTCCTTGAAATGCTGATCAATCTGCTGCAACTACGAGGCACATGGTCAGCCCATTGGCCTCCTCCATTCATGAGGCTCCATCGTTGCGAGAATCTGGTGAGCAGGATCAGCATTAGGAAAAGGAGCCACAGGTCTATACAGCCACAGCTGACACTCATGGACTATGCAAGTAACAAACCTCATTTGAGTCTCTTTCAGCAACTGCTGTTTGGACACAAAGTCTGACCAGAGATAGCCAAGGATTCTCCGAAGAGACCTGGTACCAAAGGAATTAAGTCGATGTCTCAGATCACTCCTGAGTTCAAATCCCACCCATCTGTTGAATTAATAACAGGTGGGGTTAACTTGGCTTTTCATCCTTCCGAGGTCGGCAATATGAGTGCCAGCATGCTGGTATACTGTGTCGGAGTGGCGATCCATCCAGGATTGTGCCCAATAGCCACAGAGACTGCTTAAGCATCACCATTGCCTGCACAGAGTATGTTCCCAATCTCCTTTCTCTCTCAGATCCCATGGAGCAAGTCTCAAATCTGTAGAGCAAGATTGGAAGCACTAAAGACCTCAAGACTCGGATTTCCATCCTTCTGCGCAGGTACCGTCAGCGCCAAACCCCATGATCCAGTGAATCCATGACTCCCCAGGCCCGACACAGATGTCTATTGACCTCTGGCTCACAGCCAGCAGAGACATGAATACCACTGCCAAGGTAAGTGAATATCTCTGTGAACTCAACATCCTCACCACAAACAGGTACAGACAAGATAGCAGCATCCACAATGTCAATGAGAGCCTAGGATCTTAGTTTTGATCCAGGAAACCCATAATCCCACTGGCTCCGACTCCTCATTCAGCATCTCGAGAGCCCCCAAACAGATATCCTGAGTTTCTGCAAAAATGACTGCATCATCTCTAAAATCAAGGTCAGAGATCTTGACAATCCCAAACAATGCATCGCAGATTGATCTCTCCAACATCTTCTCCAGAATCCAGTCCAGACAAGCACTGAAAAGTGTGAGCCAGTACACGCCTCTGATGAACTCCGGTAACAACTACAAATAAGTGGGAGATGGTATCACCACATCTCGCACCACTCTCAGTATCACAGTATCATTCAGACATCAGATTGAGCAGTTTTGGTGGCACCCCACGAATACCAAGAATCTCCAGAGGGCATCACAATTCACTGATCGAATGCTTTTCAGAGATTAACGTAGGCTGCAAGCAGCCCCTGCCAAAATTCTTCTGCATTAGGTGAGGACCTAAAGAGCAAGGATACAGTCAATCATTGACCTCTTTGGTGTAAAGCCTGAATGCTCTGGACGCTGGTGCTCAAGCAGATGAGGGAGAACCCAATCAAGAATTTTCCGAGCAAATACCTTGCCAGGCACTGAAACCAGCGTCACTCTCGGTAGTTGTTGCAGTCCTGGCGGTCACCCTTCCTTTTCCAGAGAGGGACAACATGGCCCCTCTTCCGGTCAGTTGGGGTGATGCCCGTGTTCCAGGCGGATCACAAAATTGCATGCATCGACATGAGTACAGCATTTCAACCAGAATTGTGGAGTTCAGCATGGATGCCACAGATCTCTGGAGCTTTACCCCATTTGAACCAGTTCACTGCAGCCTGTTTTTCCACAAATGAAGTTGGATCACATTTGATTGGAGGGTCAGCAATAGGGAAAGCAACACCGCTGACAACCAACTCAACAGCTGGTGGACCAGCCAACTACAGCCGCTCAAAGTAACCAGCCTAGCGGGCCTTCACTCCAGACTCCTCTGTCAAGAGCCGACCACCCTCTACTCTCACTGCAGTTCACCAAGGGCTGGCCTTGGAGGGATGCAATGTGTGAATCTCCCTGTAAGCAGGATGAGAATCATTTGACCACTGGTGATGCTCTACCCCCTCACAGATTCCTCACGCATAGGCCTCCTTTTCCACTCTTAGCACACGTCCAGTTTTTGCCTCGGCTCCTTGAACAGTTCAACTCTGCGATTCAGCCTGGCCCTGCAACTCTGGTCAATGGTATCCAGTGTCCCTTGAGAGACAAAATTCTTCTTCACCCCATGGTGAGTTCCAAGACAACCACCGGCAACATCAATGATTGTGGAGAGGAAGGCACTCCACAACTCTTCAGGATTCCCCAAAGCACCCAAGACCCCCCAAATCCCAAATCAGCCTGTACATAAAATCCTCAGCTACCCTCTCATTCTTGAGTTTGCCAACATCCAACTTAGACTGAGATGGTAGCATTCTCCTGGATTTATGCTGCAATTTCAGACTTGTTACAACAAGCCTATGGTCAATATTGAGGAACTGAGCACCCCGTATACCCTGCAGTTTTGATCATCCTCCAGCGATCATAAACGAGCACATGGTCAATCTCCTTTGCCACACCGCCAGCATTGGAATACCAAGTTTAGCAATGACCCTTGACCCTGTGGGCACTGAAACCATGAACCAGCCACCCTAAGTTCATGACTTGTTGCAAAGGAAAGGAACTTGGTGCTATTCTTCTTCACAGTTCTAGACCCTGGAGACCAACATGTCTCATAACCATCCCTATCGGTTCCAGTCGATGCGTTAAAATCTTCCAAAACTAGAAGTGACGACCTGGGGTACTGATCAACCACAGACTCGAGCACGACATCAAATGCGTCCTTCACTGTGAGATCAATTGCCTCAGTCAGAGCAGATACAGAGACCAGGGAAACTACACCGAAGGAGTTACGAATCCTTAGTCTCATAATATGCTCGTTGGCCAGTGTTACCTCATTTATCATTGGAGTCAGCTTATTGGACACATCTATGGCAACGAGCTGTGCTTGGAAACCATCAGGGTTAGCAGACCAATAGAAGGTGTAACCACGTTCAATGATCTCACCACTATCCGGTGTCCGAACCTCAGAGATTTCTGCAATACCTACATTCAAACACTTGAGCTCAGGTGATCTTAGAGATAGGACATTCCAGGCACCCACCAAAAGGGACCGCCTCAGGTTAACCCAAGGAGACCATGGTCTGGTGAGTGACACCTCAGCAACACTCCATCACACTCCACTGAAATCTGACCCCAGAGTTTTATCCCATGGTTTTCCTCATCTCATCAAGGAATGAAGGTCCTGAAAGCTTTGCCCTAATCCCGTCATCTAGTGAGCTGCTCTGCAAAGGGCAGCAGCACATGAGGTACTCCTACGGAGTGGGTTTACAGATTTCCTCACATTTGTGGGTTTTGCAGAATGAAGTGTTTTCTGGTGGCTGGAGTGCAAATCATGCCACTAACCTCCTTATAAAAAAGTAACCCAACTGCAGGAAGATGTCCGCAGACACAGTTGGGCACTTGATATGGATGGCCGTTGGCTTACAAGGAACTCCTCTGCCCTTTGACAGGTTTTGTTTGTGATCATGCTGGGTGTCCATATCATACACCATCCTCACCAGGAAACACGAGAAACAGGTTAGTTCAAGTTTACACAGTACCTGTAGCGAGTCACAGATCTAATTTGGCTTGACTTTGACCTGGGAGCTCGGTGGTTCTAAACCCTGGCCAAGTCATACCAAAGACTTTCTAATGTTACTTGCTGCTCCTTGCTTGATGTTCAGCATATTTTGAAATGATAGAGTATGGGTTAATATCCATCATTCACTGTATAATAGTGCAGACTCTGTGTCATTTGCACCTGAGAAGGTGGAGAAGGTTCTTTCAACTCTTGACTCCGACTCTGCGGATGGACAGCATTGGCTCAGGTGTCCTAAAAACCCTGCTCTGCTCCTCTTGCACTTGCTCTCTCTACCATTTTCACTCTGTACAATTTACCCAAGGTCATCTTCCATCTGCTTGGAAATCATCCAACATCTCTGCATTACGTAAACATAACCTCCTTCCACCTTCGGTGGCAAAGGTAAAAAGGTGCAAAAACGGATCCCCTTAACTGCAGACCTATCAGCTTACTTCCAATCATCAGCAAGGTCATGGAATCCATCATCGCAATTGACATTCTCGGTGGTACAACTGGTATAATATTGTTACTCCACGTGCATGAAGCAAAAAGCGGGGTTCATCACTTGGTTCACTGTGACTTTTTGTCTCCAGACCGATATATGATTGAGGAACTACTTGATTTTTAATTGAAATTTATATTTGAACACTAGAACATGAATCGAAACATGTACTTTCAGTTTATCAGTCCTGGCTCGGAATTTGGCAAATTGCACAGCATCTCATCCCGATCGCTCATACTCGCAGAGATAAGTAAGATTAAAAAAAATTCTGTCTGCCTGTTATTATTGGCAGATTCTGTCTTCCTGTCTGTCTGTCTGCCTGTTAAAAGTTATTCATGCCTGTTGGTTTCATCCTATATGACATCCCTAAAAACAGGAAACAAAACAGGAAACTTACTGTTTTTAGGGACGTCATATAGGATGAAACCAACAGGCATGAATAACCAATTGAATGTGTTAAATAAGATGGTGATGGTACATCAACAGCGGTAAATTTCCTAAATAAGTTATTTATTTTTTCTACAGCCTTTAAAACCTTTACTTTATTTCAATTTAATTATTTACTTGAACACTGTAGAACACAAATCGTCATATTGGCACTTTCAATAACCTTCCATTTCACAGTACTTGGAAAACTATGTACGCCGTCTCTTGCGTTGAGGGCAAAGAAAGTAACTGCGAGATTCAGTATTCATACCCTGAGGGCAGAGAAACTGTGGGATTCAGCATTCATGTCATCTCATGCCCTCAAGGTAGACTAACTGTGGGATTCAGCATTCATGTTATCTCATGCCCTGAGGGCAGAGTAACTGTGGGATTCAGCATTCATGTCATCTCATGCCCTGAGGGTAGACTTAGATTCAGTATTCATGCCCTGATGGCAGGGTAACTGGGATTCAGCATTCATGTCATCTCATGCCCTGAGGGTAGACTGTTATATTCAGTATTCATGCCCTGAGGGCAGAGAAACTGTGGGATTCAGCATTCATGTCATCTCATGCCCTCAAGGTAGACTAACTGTGGGATTCAGCATTCATGTTATCTCATGCCCTGAGGGCACAGCAACTGTGGGATTCAGCATTCATGTCATCTCATGCCCTGAGGGTAGACTTAGATTCAGTATTCATGTCCTGAAGGCAGGGTAACTGGGATTCAGCATTCATGTCATCTCATGCCCTGAGGGTAGACTGTTATATTCAGTATTCATGCCCTGAGGGCAGAGTAACTGTTAGATTCAGTATTCATGCCCTGAGGGCAGAGTAACTGTGGGATTCAGCTTCTGACAAATATGGCGGTACGTCGTGCTGTTTGTTTGGTCCAAAACACAAACGAGTTTCAAAGACCCTTCCCATGTTCTCTTTTTCTCAAGACTGTGCAGGGTAAGGTGTTCCACGAACTCTCTAGTTTTCATTGACGTATTAAGTTTTCCTCAACTTCAATGATGGATGTGATGGAGTCTGGAGATGAGGTTAGGAATGATTTAATAATTGTGCCATCAGGCAGCATGATCGGTTTTGTGGAGGCAACCTTGATGGTAGGGGCAAGCATTAAAGTTGGCTGAAAAACCTAATCCCATAATCATTCAAAATGGTGCTATGACTTGTGTCAGATACAAGGATGAGATCATCGCACATGCAGTTGTCTCTTGGTAGAACAGCATGGTATATTACGAATGCCTGATCCTATTCTCTGAGAGACGTTGGGGAATCATTTGTTGTAGTCCTTGATATTTTGAAAGCTTTTCCCAGTGTGTGGCAGCAGGGTCTGATCTCCAAGCATCCCTCTTTGGGCTTTCCTCCTTCACTCTGCTCACTCATATCGAGCTTTCTTTCCAGCCATTCTATCTCCAAAATTGTTGATGATTCAACCTCTCCCTCCTTTTTATCAATGATCTTCTGTCTTCTATGAATAACCAAATGCATTCGTATGCTGATAACTAAACATAACCATTCCTCTACGTTTTTTTTCAAATCTGCTCCATCTGTATCTCGTTTTACCACGACGACCTCTAAGTTCTGATTCGGACAGGATTTCCCAGTTTGGACAGGATTTAAAGCTTCTAAAGCCCAATTTCTTCCTGTTTCTCTTTCGAAAACTCTTCTCAAATTTCCCATCTCCTTTGAAGGCTCCACAATTTTACCATTCAACACTGTAAACTTACTTGCTATTGCTAGAACATCAAATCTCTCTTGGAAACCTCACATCCTACTCCATTAAACTAGAGGGTTGCAATCATAGATCGCTGATGGTTATCAGTATAGTCAACTCGTAATATTAGCTAATTAGTAGAACCTGAAATTCTGCCTCACAATGAAAACAAACTTGAACTAGAGGGGGAGCACTCGGTAGAGTGCAAAACCTCCACTGCCAATACTGCTGGGTCACTTAAGTGAACCTGAAATCCTATTCATTGTAGGTCAAAACAGATCAGATTCTACTGAACCACGATTGAATAAACTAAACTAGATTGACGCGCATGTAGAAATGCCCCCCAAAAATCAATTTTTTTGAAAAAAAAGTTGCAAAATTTTTTTTTTCCTCTAACAAATTTTTTGGGGGAGTTGGAAATCACTTAAAACATATAGAAATGAAAAAAAAATTCAAATATTTTTCAAATAAAATCGAATTTTTTTTTGAAAAAAAGTTGCAATTTTTTTTTTTCTAACAATTTTTTTTTTTTTTGGTTGTAAATCACTTAAAACATGAAGAAATGCAAAAACAAAAATTCAAATATTTTTTTCAAAATGGCCGCCATAGCGGCCATATTGGACTTTGGACCAAGTCCAAAATCTAATGGCATGATCCTTGGACCATACCTAATCCCCCCACCAAGTTTTGTCAAAATCCGTTGAGTTTTTCCGTAATGCTGTTCACAAACAAACAGACAGGGGTGAAAACAGGAACCTCTGTCCATCTTCGATGGCGGAGGTTAATTACATTAATATTGGCTATTTCACTCTAATTCTACAGATATTACTTCGATTTCTGCTCCGGAGAACTGGCTGTTTGTGTACCTCCACCATTAGCGAGACCACAAAATACTCAGCAAGCCACGACGTCACATATGATTATTGAGTGGCGTCATCAGCTTGTGTGTGGCCGTTATGATGTTTGTTTCTTTCCCTTCACTCCTAAGCTCTGGAATCATTGACTTTTCTGTGTCTTTGTTACAGTTATGACCTGTCTTTTTTTCAAAAGGAAGCTAGGTTTTCCAGTTCCACTAAAACCCTTAGATTATTTTTCATTTCCTTCACTTCGATCTCCCTCTGCAGTACTTTTTTTTTTGCTTCATTTAAAGCCTGGCCTCGATGAGGTCTACACAGTCCATTACTGGAACCTTATATGTAAAAAAGCTTCATCTTTATGAATGAGAATGGCCATCCCACACTGTGCACGTGTTATCACTGCTTCAGGACGACAACATCACTCAAATGGATGGGCCTGCATGATCTCTTGACTAAAATAGAATTAAACATGTGAGCGACATCTTAGCAAAACACACTTTTGGTCATCAAGTCTTCCCAGGGTTTTTTTTAACAAATGGAAGTGGCCCAAGTCAAATAATTGCACAACATATGTCAGCAAGAGCCAGATCATCTGAATTGGTCAACAACAAGATGTGCACATTGCTGGTTCGAACAATGATGGTCATACTTGTGATTAAAGGCACTTAGGTCAATGGAAACTTGTATGTGATCCATCCATCCATCCATTGGGACCATACTCTGTGCAGAGCGTTGGTGCTGCCTAAGCAGTCTCCTTGGCTATTGGGAACAATCCTGGACCTGTCGCCACTCCGACACAGGATACCAGCAAACTGGCACTCATTTTGCCGATCTTGGGAGGATGACAGGCAGAGTCAACCCCACCTGGTATTAATTCACCAGCTGAGTGGGATTTGAACTCAGGATCACTAGGATCCCAAGCCCACCACCCTATAACCATCAAGCCAACAACAGGCATGTATGTGATTATCTGTGATAATTTATCGACTTGCATCATTGCCAATTTAAACAGCCTCATTTAAACAATTTAAACATGCTCATTTAAAACAGCCATCTGTTTTTTGTTTTTTTTTCTTCGAATGAAAAACTCGTCTTTCTGGTGATGGCTTGCTTCGATATTTGCTGGCAGACAGCTCAAACAGTGCATGAGATCAGTGGGACATTGATCAAGATATGTTACCTACCATGGAAAGCAAACAGAAGCTGAGGTTTCGGACATTAACCCTTCGTCGGAGCAAAAGGTTGCTTTGCTCTGACAAAGGGGTTACCTTTCCTTCCACAGACATGCTTGTTAATTGATTGTGCAGATGAATGTGCTGGTCCTCTTGATCCAGAAAATCAACATATCTTTGGATACACACAATATCATCCTCAAAACACTTGTTGCTCAAATTTTTTGAAGGGTTTAATTCACTCTTTTCATTGGCAGCCTTTGATTCCTGGTTGCATCATTCCTGGGAGCACAGCTGTGCCGCTGATGCAGTGACCCCTCTAGGTTAGGGCAGAAATTTGTAATTTGACTAAGGTGCCACAGATAACTCGCCTTCTCTTCGCAAAGGACACCGTGGGAACTTTAACATCCACCGCCTAATGCCAACAGATGGGACACATGGTTTAACGTCCATCCGAATGACGACACGTACAGGTAGTACACAAAAATTGGAAACGCCTGGGTAAATGGGCACCGAGCAACAGCTTCCACCCAGGTGTAGTCCATGTGTTTATGAAGCAAATAACATCCTAGCATGCTTAGGGTCATGTATAAAATGCTGCACAGGCCTGGTTGCCTTTCATTATGGCTTGCATGGTTGCAAGAGGAGACCCCCCCCCCAATGCCTCCATCCACAGAGCATGTGTGGTCACCCAGTGGTTTGATAAGCATGACACTTTTCCATCCGTAATGGTCTTCAGTCACTAGCAGTGGCCGCACGTTGTACTCCAATGCCCTATTAAGTGACTTTATGTTGGTGTTTCCATTTTTTTTGGTCCATAACCTGTACATTGATGAATCACCCAGCCTGTGAAACACCAGGATGACAGTTTATAGCTGCGTTGAGATTTGAACTCGGGCTAGATGGCTCAGAGGCGAGTATGCATAGCTGTAGGCCATCCTGCCAGGCCAGTGTATAATTGGGACTTATCTTTTTTTCTCTCACACTCTGTTACATAAGCCTGTTTATTGAACTGAGAGCAAACTTGACAGATGCAAACACCGAACGTGCTTGCGTGGACAACACCGACCAGAAAGGAATGTTTGTTACAGCATTGTGTTTCATAAACCGACCCACTCTCATCGCAGTACTAAGGCAGCAGATTGTGTTTTGTTGAAAATGCCTTAATTGCCATTTTAAAGCAATACTATTTCAAGAGAGTTTGGGGACTATTAAGTGGTTTTATTGAAGTCCCAATGCATTTTGGTAATCATGAAAATAAGTTGTGTTTGCGAGCAATTGGATCCCCTAATCAAATTTTTGTCTATTCCATAAAGCAGGCCAATTATGGATACGTTAAAACTCATTAACAATTTGTTTTGGGGTTTTTTTTGTTAACAATTTGTTAATTTCTTTTATATTTGTGCAAAATAGCTATTTGTTTGCAATGTTTACAGTCTCCATTTGACCTGGCAAAACACGAGCAATGCTTTTGAACCACGTCATGTCGCCATGTACCCCGCTCGATGGAACAATGTGTTCGCAGGATGTACCTGAAACCAAGTGTGGGTTGATTAGTTCTTTTTCTCCTCTGAGCTGCATCCAGTATGCTGTCTGGTACATGTTGTATCTGTGCTGTGCCTGGGTGGTAAGCACAATGCAAGTGGTACTGCGATGGCGCGTACCTCGTGCACGTGCATGCGCCGAGTACTTGTGTGTGCCGCATGTGGTACATAGGCTGTCAGTGCACTGCGAAGCAACGACACGCTGTGCTTTGTGCTTATCAGGGTGGAGAGTGCAATTGACAGCGTTCGCTGCCTGCATGCTTGTTTGCAAACATGGTTGAGCAGACTGCACCTCATGCTGTATCTCCTCAGACACATTGCCACCAAGCAGCTGAACAAACAGTATCCAAAACCATGCTGCATATTAAGAATACAAACTTTAGAATTGGTTTTCATATTGTTTAGAGGGCCATGGCTTCTGCAGAAAATATTTGTGATTGTGTATTGGTTAAAAAAATAAAAAATAACAATAATAATAAACAATCTCGTATTCCCATGAACGCTATTGCTCTCACTGTAATCTTAAGAGGTATTTAATGCAGTGGCCTCTCTCCTATTTGACGATATACATCTTTGAGTTCATAAATATTGCCAATAATTATTTCTGTTTCCCCTGGCTCATCAGACAGAGCATGTAGTGCAGAAAGTGTGGCGTGAAATTTGCATCATGTTTCAAAAACATAGCAATATGAACATCCATGATAAAATAACCATTTGAATACAGTACACAGGCTGCCGTGAGTATCGTACCGATCAAACAATTTAATTAACGCGTTTCATTCAGAAGTAATATCTCAAAATGCTTTACAGAGGAGAGATAATTAAAGTAGAAAGTAAGAAAGAGCAACTGTAAAAAAAATTGCTAGTGAGAGATTAAAAAATAGGAATTGATGAGACTGTGTGAATTTAAATTATTATTATTATTATTATTATTATTATTATTTTTTAAAGAGTTCCATCCACATTTGAGAATATCTGAATAATTCTCGATTGCCAAAAGTCTTGTGTCCTAATGTAAGGAAATGCCAACACACTCCCATTGTTAGTGCGTACCGCCGTGACTACAGTGGTGTACGGTGTTATGAAGTCAAATGGAGGCAGAAACCGATTTAATTTTTGGTGTTCAAGACTACGATCACACGAGTTATGATTTTTGGAGGAGAAACTTCAGTTAGAACTGGGAATCTAGAGATTGAGGACATGTGTTGTTTCTCTCAACTTCCCCATGGAATTGCCCTCACAAGGAATACTTGGCTGAGTATCGCCAGGGTTATTTAGATCCCATTCCCAGTGGAAGGAGGAACCAGTCCTGTGATCCTGGGGATGCAAACTCCGAGTTCACCCAGACCAGCCGGAGATCCACCTCAGATCACATTATGTGTGGAGAAACTGTTGCTTGGTCGTGCCATCAAATTCAGGCGAGCGCACCTCGCTCAGCTCAACTGATCCTGAACCACCCCCACACAAATGTGTACACTATTTCAAAAAACGTTCAAGATTTAGCTTTCATATTACACAGATCTATTCGTCATACCATCCAAAAGACAGAGGATCTAGAGTATCAACTCTTTGTTTTAACCTGTCTGCATCTTATAACCCTTTTTCTTCATATGCATGTCTGACCACCTCCGGAAAGAGTCTGTGTCAGTAAGAATAGGTTCAGTTAGAGTAGACCAAGATCCTTATAGTTTATAAGCGTGATTTACAGGGTGACCCCCAAAAAACAGAACCCACACTATTTATATAAAATCATCATTTATCTCTCAATTTCTCAAATGGCACAACGTTTGGCACACATTAGCTTGACTTGGCCATGACCGACTGTGCTTAACTGTGCAAAACATGCTCCAAATGTTTGTCACAGCGCTACAAGGCACACTTGGATTTGACAGGAAAAATGGTTGATCACTAAGATGCATTCTGCTGTTGGAATTAAGCAAATTTAATCGATTATTGTTGCTTTGAGTTCTTCAATGGATTGTGGCCTTCCTCTGTAGACAATGTCCTTCAGATGGCCTCAAGGATAGAAATTTGGCTGTGACATAACTGGTGAGTGTGAATCATATTCAACAGCAGGTCTTTGTCTGATGACTCTGTCACCAAAGTAGATGTTAAGCCAGTTTAGTGAATCATTTGAAATGTGGGGAGTGGCTCAATCCTGATGAAACCATTGCTCCTCTCTTGAAACCCCCACGACTGCCTAGGGCTCTCCAAAACTTCCCAAGCATTGGATGTAAAGTTTTGTATTGACAGTCAATGCTTTGCCTGTGTCGGTCTCAAACCAGAAATGACCGAAGATTCCATGTTTTCTGAGTGGAGAGGTAGCCCTAGCACTAGACCCAGTATACACAGTTCTTGGAGTTGACATGCCCAGAAAAAAGGAAATGGGTCTCATTAGAAAACTAGACGTTGTCAAGGAAGTTCAGCCTTTCTTCAATCTTGTCTACAAACCACTGACACATCATCACCCTTTTCTGCATATGGGCTGCAGTCTTTGTTTGTATGTAGCACAATGCTGTGGGGTAGCATCATTGGCTGAGTCCACAGCTGTGCCATTGATGCAATGCCCTCTGCTTGTCAAGGCCCTTGACGATTTAGCCAGCATATGCCTGACGTATGAAAAATTTGACTAACACGCTGGCACACATCGAATAAGTTATGGGTAAGTTTGTAGACGTTAAGAGCACGCTGGCATTCGTCGTAGTAGGCCGAGGTGTTAGACAAATTTTCCATGCTTGAAATTTTTCGACGTATGCCAGCGTATGACTCGCACGTTCCGCATAATGCTGGCCATAAGTTGTAGGCACATTACGCGATCGTTGACACACGTCGACACACGTTACTTGTAAGTTACTCATAAGTCGAAACGCGTCGAGGTAATGTTTAGCGTACCCGAAACTTATTTCTAACCTATGAGTAATGTGTTGTAGGCATGTCACGCGATCGTTGACACGCGTCGACACATGTTACTTGTAAGTTGCTCATAAGTCGAAACACATCGAGGTAATGGTTAGCGTCAGTGTTCCAGACTCCTTTTTTTTTTTTTTCTTCTTCTTCTTCAGTATGACGGTGATGTTAACACTTCAATTTCTAGTGCAGTTATAATATAATATAATTAATAGGCTGCCGCTCAACGATTTAAATCATAACCGCACTAGTAATCGAAGTGTCAACATCACCGTCATACCGAAGAAAAACAAAACCAA
This sequence comes from Eptatretus burgeri, assembly GCF_056783735.1. Lineage (NCBI taxonomy): Eukaryota > Metazoa > Chordata > Myxini > Myxiniformes > Myxinidae > Eptatretus > Eptatretus burgeri. The sequence continues at coordinate 8,146,306 of NC_140974.1, forward strand.
AAAAAAAAAAAAACAGGGAGTCTAGAACACTGACGCTAACCATTACCTCGATGTGTTTCGACTTACGAGTAACTTACAAGTAACGTGTGCCTACATCTTATGGCCAGCGTATGCGGAACGTGTGTCATACACAGAGTACGTCGAGAAATTTTCAACATGCTGAAAATTTCTCGACATACTACGACGTATGCCAGCGTGCTCTTAATGTATACAAAACTTACCCATAACGTATTTGACGTGTGCCAGCTTGGTTCACCAATATTTTCATACGTCGGCATACACTGGCTAAAACGTCAAGGTGTGACAGCGGCCTCACACTTCGATGTCTAGTGCGGTTATGATTTGAATAGCCTATGCCACGTGATCGTCGGGGATACACTGCCGCGTGCTATGCATACATTAGACTATCGTTGGGCATAGATTGTGAACGCGGACAAAACGCTCAGCATTCGTTAGTATAAGTTATCTATATGTGATTGAAACGTTCTGTGTATGTTATAATACGTTATGCATATGTCCAACACGTTATTATATGCCCAAAACTTAAAAAAAAAACATTAATAGTTCAGCGTACGCCATCGTTTTACATTGATTTTGAGACCTTGTCATACGCTGGATAAAACGTCAAGGTGTGACAGACCTTTTAGGGTGGGAATTTGGAATTTGTTTGTGGTGCCTTAACAAAGGACAACTGGGATCTTAAACATCCACCAACAAATGCTGGCAGACAGGATTCCCGTTTAACATCCATCCAAGGGACAGCACACACATTGATGAATCACCCAGCCTGTGAAGCACTGGGATTGACAGTTTATAGCTGGGTCGGGATTCGAACCCAGGCTAGATAGCTGAGAGGCAAGTTATGCATACCTCAAGTCGTGTCAATAATATCGGCTACAGTCAGTTTGTGTTTTAAAATCTGAAATCTGTATTGACACAGTTTCACATCATGGATGACAATTCTTCTCACTAATTCACGTGAATTTCCAAGCTCTTGAATCCGACGCCTGAGAGATTTCTCAGGGTGTTTGCCCACTGAATCACGAACAAGGTCAATGTTCTCAGGAGACCTTACATCTTGAGGATGTCCCAAATGTGTTGGTCCTCCAGTACTTTTACTGTGGAGATTTGCGACAGTGCCTTTTTCTCTGAATTGACCCAGTGATACTGTTGTGAGGCCGGGTATCGGTGATGAGCATGACCGCTAGAGGGAGCAGTAGAGTCTGCTCCACCGAACACACCAGAATTTAGGTCGTGACCCTCGGATAAGTCCGGAAGGCACGGGTCCCTTACAGGACCATGAATCGCCAATAATTCGATCGCGTGGGGTAGGGTTAATTGCCAAACTTCAATATATACCTCAGTACCCACGCGGCAAAGCTACTGGGGAATTCACACCCTCGACAGACCTCGAGCGGAACGAGCCGTTACCATGTGTAACCCGAGCGGATGGTTACCAAGGCCTGTCAGTCCAAATGAACAATTTACAGCTTTGCTATTTCTCAAAAAGCACCGTGCTCAGCCAAGAAAAGAAATGACAGGGAACGAGCTGGGACATTCAACAATAGGGAATTTATTTACAATAATCGGGGGACGAGGGGAGCACGTAAGGGCAGAGTTATCCGAATAAAGAAGGGCATCAAATGTACAAGCAATTCCTTAGACAATTCTACTTGGCTACAGGGCCCATGGACACACACACACACACACACACACACACACACACACACACACACACACACACACACACACACACACACACACACGCACACACAAATACCCCAGAAAGAGATGGACCTCGAGGTCTTTATTGCCCCTTCAGCTCGGGAGGGAAGACGAGCTGAGGGAAGAGAACGTGCTGGCTACCTGGCCGTGTTCGCGCGGCTGGATGACCACACCTTCCCGGAGCACCAGGCGCCAAAGAACGGACCAGGGCTGCTGAACCCAGAGGAGGCGAGACGAGGTGATCTCCCATGATGAAATGATCGACCTGTTGTAATGTGCCAGAAGAGATGCGCGGGATGCAGTCAGCCACATACCCAGACAGAAGCGCGCTCAAGCAGACAGGACGCAATCATCAATCCTTTTTCCGTCATTTTTGGGGAGCGGTCCGCTCCCCCATCGCCTGCTCCCATTGGGTGGACGGCTTGTCGCGGCTCCGCCTTCTTGAGAAGGTCCGCCCCGGCTTTGGTCCTCACGACACCCATTGTGTGGAAAATGACGCATATCCCTATTTGGCGCGAAGCCAGAATGAAACGTTCCGTGCCCATATTTGGGGCCAAGCCAGAGCGAAATGCTTCGTGACCATATTTGGTGCGAAACCAACACTGCCTGGGGCATAGAATTCTGCCCACACACACATGCCGGTGAGCGCACGAAGAGCGCGGACAATTCCGCGAGTAGAGTGTCGTCGTTGTTGGGGTAAAAATTGTATCTATAAAATAACTTCGCAGCACACGTACACTTGATTCCCATTAGACATAGTGGAAAGGGAGCTATCTATCCACATTTACTTAACTAAATAACCGAGCTACGGGGACCTGAATGTTGAGTGCTCATGGCTGCCAGATTCGTAACAATACATCCATGACTTGCAGGGTGCAGCGTAAGTTCCAAACTCACGTTCAAACTCCATTTGAATCTTCTTGTAGATGTCCCTTTATATAAATATCTCCACACAATAAGTATTTTGCCTAATTGTCCATGACATCTTTAAAAAGGGAATCGTACCGACTTTTGTCATCTATCTTGTGGTTCACTTTTCTTCAATTATATCTGTAAAAAAACAAGAGTTTGTTTTGAGTGGTGTGGAGTGGTGGGTTGACAACAATTAAGTAGTCCTGGTGCCTGTTATTAGTTGAAGGGATTTTATTCAGCAATTTTAGACGAAACAAATGAATGGAGAAAGAACCCTGAAACAAGCAGAATATAAAAACACCATAAGTACAATCATCAATTCTTTTCACACATTAATGACAATCAAAACTAGAAGGGCACTCGGTAGAGCACATACCTCAGCCACATTATGCCTGATCCATGAGAACATACCGGGCAAAATACATTTTTGAAATACCATGCAACATATCGTTTTTGGCCCCATTTCAACAGATGTAACTTGTATAAAGATGTAATAATGCGGGTGGGGGCCTATCTGGCTACGTCGCGATATCGAAGATTTTCCTTCTAGTTTTCCAGGCTGTGGTTTTGAAGATGCAGAGGTCTAAAGATTTTCCTTTCTTCCAATATGGCTGCCACACCATGTAACCGATGATGTCGTAATTATCATTAAAACATTCTACACGAGTAGTCGCTCCAATGGTGAAAATCTTGTATCAACCCGCCAAGCGGTTGTAGAGAAAAACGCGTTTGTGCGGACAAACAGACAGACAGACAGAGTCAAACGGACTCGAATGCAATACCCTCTCCTCTGGCTAGGATAACGATGATATGACAATAATAATAATTATCATGCATTTTTAAAATTATAATTCCAATAAATCCACACCATTTTAAAGCCTTTTTCCCTGAGCTGGGGTCAGCTTTGTTTGGGCTCCAATCATGGTACCGCTTTCTTGTGGCAATGTTTTTACGGCCGAATGCCCTTCCTGACACCAACTCTTTAGTCGCCTTCGACACGCATGAATAATTACCAGTATACTGGTGCTCATTTCGCCGACCTCGGAAGGATGACGGGCTGAGTCAACCTTCCTGATGTTAATTCAGTGGCAAGCGGGGCTCTAACTCAGGACCCCGAGGATCCCAAACCACCACCCTAACCACTAAGCCAACACCAGGCTACCAACCATTCTAATAAATCACAACAAATTAAGAAATTCTCATTTTCATCACAGTATGTTTAATACACCATCGTGCGTGTGCATGCACATGTTCATTACACTCCGATGTAGTACACGTTTGATAAAACTGAACACATTGTGTCCAGTACACCACACATGGAATGTTTCCAATATATGGCACATTTCATGATGATTTCATTCCAATCTAATGTGTTCAGAGGCCTAAAATAGTGATTATATTCACACTGCCAAACTGTGTGCGTGTAATTGCTCCTTTAAATTCAATCACACTGCAGATTTGAAAATTTCAAGATGCGGTTCTGATGGATAACTGAATTCCCATCTCAGCGAGAAAGTGAAGCATAAATGTGGAATGGATAAGAAATACATTTGCATTGTAATGGACAAACACATGCTGCATATTGTATGTTGTTTTTGACAATTCCAAAACTTCCTCCTTGCCACCTTCTGGTGGAGAAAACTGAGTGTGCATTGGGATATCCTCTTATTTAAGCTATAATTTTTCTTTGTTTGGATACAAAGTCGAGGCTCATGGATGAGCTAGAACAGAGAACGGATCAGGACTATCAGAACAAAAGGAACAGTAGAAGGAGAGGGGAGCACACCAACATCAGCGATGAGGGACAACATGATAGAGGGAGACTTGGACAATAAGGGGTGTGGGGAGGAATGAGGGTCTGATGATGTACTACGGTGGACAAGATGGATGCAGAAGCAAACTCTCAGGAAGGAAAAATTGCAAATTTGGAAAGAGGTGGGGGTGGGGACAGGAGTGGCGTGAGGGGTAGGTGGGAGGTTATCGGTGGTTGAAAAGTTCATGGGTTTGGGTGGGGGTCTCAGGTGGTGGAGAACAACTGTTTTGAAGACCTGGAAGGAAGAGTGATATTGAAGAAGATGTTGAAGTTTATTCCAGAGGCAGGAAGAAAAGTGGAACGAATGGGTGGAGGTGAGTAGTGATTCGAGATTTTGCGAGTTTTATCAGAAGCTGGTTGGTGGTGGACCACGTGTGCCCGACGGAAACCTGGGAAGGAAGAAAGCAAGGAAAGAGCAGAAGGTGCAAGACCAGAAAGGAGGTGATAGAAGACAGAGAGACCACTAATCTGTCTCTGATGGGAAAGTGATAAGCCCATAGAATCAGAATTCTTGTGGGAGATTCGAATGATCTTGAAGGCCTTGGTTTTACAGCGTCAAACTGAGCAGGGCGTGAGACAGGTGCCACCCCAGAGGGGAGAGCAGTACTTCATCAAAGTGTGAATGAATACCTTTTATGTGGATAAGAGCTTCAGGTGTGCCAAGGAAGGACTTTGCATGGCGTGGGATGCTCAGTGGCTTTGCAGGCCAACTTTGAAGTGTGCTTTGCCAGAGTAAGATAAAGTGAGGCCCAAAAGTTTGAGAGACTGAACTTCTTCAACATTATTGTTAACAAAGTAGAGAGGAGGGTTTACCAGATAGACTGCCATTTCTGAGGGAGAGAGTGAATGTTGTTGGCCAATGATGCAAGTGGCAACACCCTGGCACACATTTGCATCATAATGCTCAAGATGCCAATGTGTTTACATTTTGTATTACTGGCCAAGAATCGCTCCTCGAGGAGAGGTCCCAAAGCACCCAAGTCTCTCCTATAGTTCTGCCAAGGAAAGGACTTGTGGTGGGCTTGATCGTTGATGTGGCAAATTGATTGCCGCAACAAATAGAAAGTAATTGTTTAAAAATAACAAGTTATAGTTCTTGATTATGCTAACTCAGTAAACAGCGGTTAACAGCATTCTGCAACTGTACACATCAGAGCTTGCCAGCACCTTGTTTTCCTTCTTGCCATATTTTCACTTGCAGGTTTGGCAGAGAGCCCCTTGTGAGCTTGCTCGGTTGTTTGTTCAGAGTTGGCACTCTCGAGCATTAGAGCTCAGCAGCTTGCTGTAAGCTGTTAAGTCTGTGTCTAAAGGTCAAAGGTAACTTTGAAAATCTTTGGGGCCTGTCAGAGACATGAATGTTGGCTTTACTTAGAACATTATCTCAGAACCATTACATTGCATAACTTTGATTAATTAGGGGGCATGTATTTATGTTCACATTGGACGGTGGTTGTAGGTGGTTAGAGGGGGAATTTAAGTACTGTTTGACAAAAATGAGAAAGGGAAGATAAGGAGGATTGAAAGGAGAGAAAAATTAGGGTTGCAGCATGTGGCAGGGGCAATGAGGGAGGTAATAGATTTTTGGGTGGGGATGAGAGTAAGAGGGTGAAGGGAGAGGGTGGGAATAAGCATGTATATGGAGTACATGGGAACAGGGAGGGGGACGATCAAATATTCCACCATATTTGAAGAAGCAATTACTCTCTTACATGTTGTGCAACTAAAATGATGCATTGCTGATTTTGGATCAATTGTAAGTTGGATGACCTGATGAAATCTTTATTTCTCTACTATGACTGCTTTGTTGGCCGCAATTATTCCACCTTCTTCTGGGATCTGCCGGGGAACGTTTGTATCCCAAGTCTTTCACGAACCAGTTGATCTTGCCTGGTGTTCAACTCGAGCATATTTTGGCAAAAATTAGTCATTTGTTTCGGGTTCTGGCAAGAACGCCTCGACTCTTTATGAAAGGCTGTGAAGTCTTTAAAGTCCACTTATTACTGTTAGCCATGAAATCTTGATAATGGCAATAAATAATCTGGATGTGTGGAAGAATATATCTGACTGTTCCTTACCTTCAGACAAGAAACATAATATACTGTAACGGTTCTGGGAACCGTACGCATTCAAACATACAGCTGACCCAAAGTTAGTTATGCAGTTGAGTATATGTGCAGACAGATTCCCTCCTCGTGTTTAGTGGGAAATCGAAGGGGTGCATTGCGATGTTTTTTTTTCGTTTGGGTAATAAATCTTTATATCCCATCCCCCATCATGATCCACTGTCCACAGAGACTCGTTTTTCTGAGGCAAAATCTCCACGTTCGCCGTTCTAGTTCCTTCTCGGCTTCCCCAAACGTTCGCAGTGTGGCTGCACCTTCATTCACCTTCCCCAAACACGCGTGGAGTAGGCGCGACTCGCTGGTGCCTGGCTGAGGCCCCACCCAGAAAGGGCGGACCCATGGGAGCTCCATTCAATCAGGGTGGAGAGTGACGTAAGTTTTGACCAAGGCCCTGCTGAGAGAGGTCGATGGACTACGAAGGGACCCTCTGAGACGCGTGTTCAGTGGGAGTTCAGTCAAAAGGCTCTGTTCAGTTCTGCATTCGTGGGGCGTTCGTTGGAGTTTTGCTGGAGTCTTGAGTTCAGTGTTTGACTGAGAGCATTGACAGACTGAGTTCTTCGTTGGTGGAGTGATCCGTCTGGTCGATTCCGATAACAACGGAGGACACCCGACCTCGACCGGGTCTCTCGCTGGGTAATGTCCGTGACCCTGATCCCCGCTCGGGTTCCTCTGCGTACACGAGCCCCACGCGTGTGACTGCGGGCCGAGCTGCACGACCATTGGCAGGTGCCGCACCACGGAGCACGCTCTCCCTCCAACGTGCAGGTTTCCAGCCGAGCTGCGACCCCAGCTCGACTCTCTCCCTGGCTGCGAGGCTCCTTGGAATTCACCTGGGTTTTACTTTCGTCTGTGTGTGTGTGTGGCGCCGTCTGTTAAGTAAAACTGCATAAGTGTTTTCGATCATTGTAAATCTCCTGTATATCCATGCTAAGCTTGCTCTGTCCTTGCTGTAGATAAAAAAATACTTGAAATGTTCCCAGTTCGTTTCCATCCTTTCTTTCATTGGTCCAGCATGGTTCGGAACTGAGTTTTAGCCGGGTCTTTGTTCCCGTTAATCTGCTCATCCTCGCCAGCACGGCTTTGGCAGTTCCGCTCGATTGCACCCGAACCGGAGTTGGTAGTCAGTAGTTGGAACTCTACCGCAGTCGGTAGTGACCCGGTTCGAGCAAGACGTGCCGAGGGCATGGTTCCCCGGTAGACGACACCGCGTGGTTATTTTGGTAAATTGGTTCTAGACAAAAAGACCTTACGCTACGCGGTGGAGGGATTGGCGTCCACGGTCGGTTCAGCGACCTACGCCTCACGGAGTTATCCATGAGCAACGGCCTACAATTCCGGGAGTCTGGTGGGAGACGACATAACTTCCCCCACCTCGCGGTCGTTCTCACCACTGGTCCCCGGCCTGCAACAATATCCATAGAATTGTGAAACAATGACTGCCCCTCAATCTCCAATGTATTGCCCCCCCCCCCACAGCATCCACCATTCCTTGACAGTTATATATCTTTCAGTGGCACAGGCTCTTAAATATTTGGGTGTATCCTTCTTTCCTTCCATCCGTCCATCCATCCGTTCCTGAAAAATGAAGAAAAAGAACCTTTCTAACCCACCGTGTTTAATTCTAAAGGATTCTAAAGAGTAATTCTCAAGTGTTCTAAAGGGGAATTATAAAGGGTAATTCTCGAGGATTCTAACGGGAAATTCTAGGGGGTTCTAAAGGGTAATTACAAAGCTTTATAAAGGGTAATTTGAGGGGGTTCTAAAGGGTAATTACAAAGGGTTATAAAGGGTTATTCTGAACGGTAATTCTAAAGGGTTCTGTAGGGTAATTCTAAAGGGTATTTCTGTTCAGTTATAAAGGGTTCTAAAGAGGAATTCTTAAAGGTAATTCTAGGGGATTCTAAAGGGTAATTACAAAGGGTGATAAAGGGTTCCAATGGGTAATTCTAAAGGGTATTTCTAGGGTATGCTAAAGGGTTATTCTAACGGGTCATTCTAAAGGGTCGTTCTAACAGGTAATTCTAATAGGTGATTTTAAAGAGTAGTTCTAAAGGGTAATTCTAATGGGTAATTCTAATAAGTAGTTCTAAAGGGTCATTCTCAAAGGTCATTTTAAAGGGTAATTCTAGAGGGTGATTCTAAAGGGTAATTCTAGTGGGTTTTGTTAGTTCGTAGGCTTTGCCTGTTTCGTGTTAAAAAAATACACATGTCTTTTGCCTGTTTCATCTTTCCCATCCGGGATTCAGAGAAGTAATAGTGCACCAACCCTGAAACTGGCAGATGAGTCCAAAGGTAGTGCACTTGCGTTTGAGCTGTCTTGTCGGTTTAATTCCCACCCCGACTATAAACTGTTGGTTTTTATTATCCCCCGCCGCGTGGCGGTAGGGGGATATTGTTGTCACCCGGGTCGTCCATTCGTCTGTCCGGCTGACCGTCCGTCCAGCTGACCGTCCGTCCGGCTGCCTGGGCGTCAACATTTATAGCTGTGAGTGTGATCTCATAAACTGTTTGCCATATAGATTTGAAATTTGGGTCACACATGTACCACCTGAAAAGGAAGAACCCTATTGTTTTTGGGCATGGCCCGATCCAAGATGGCCGACCGAAGACATTCTGACCAAATAGTGTCGTTTCCAATTCACCTCCCTCATTATCTGGAATATGTATGACCTTTTTCAATGGCGGGGGATTTTCCATCTCTGATGGGTGTGTTTGTTACTTTGAAGGCAGGATGTTCCATCACAAAGTGAGCCATCCCTCCGTCCGATGAACGTTAAGCCGGATGTCCCATATGTTAGCATTAGTTGGTGGACGTTAAAGATCCCACGGTGCTTTTCTGAAGACTACTACATGAGTTGTCAAAGACTCTGAAGAACCCCGAACAAATTAATCAAATTCCTGGCCTAATCGGCTCCAGTCGAATGTCAGGCCTGGCCAGTCAGTTCTTGAAAGGTTTCGATGAAAAACATTCCCTGGTTGACTCCACAAGACACAGGAAGGTTGGAATACTTGGTGCTATTCAAGTATTCGTAGTAGTAGTCGAAGGTCATCGTCTTCCCCATCCAGCATGTGTACAGGGTGATTATTTGTTTATTTATTTTAATTTGAGAACCCTAAATACTTCTCGTACACTAAAAACTGTCTGTTTGGAACCTAATATTTTGCGTAAATGTAGCCTAATTTTACATTAACACATGACATGATCCTGAGAGTTATCAGGTATCACATGATTTATCACATGACCCGGCAGTGATGTTTCACGGTGATCAATCAGTCACGCCATGGCGCTCACTGTGGAAGAACGCGTGTTTCTCGTCGTACATTACATCAATAATGCATCCTTTTATTTAGGGAATGTCAAATTGCATTTAAAAGTCGTTTTGGTGGTTGAACGAAACCTTCAAAATCAGTGATGTTGAAACTGGTGAAGCAGTTCAGAGAAACAGGCTGTGTGAAAGTTAAAAAGCTCATGCGCCAGCCAAATGTTGTTACATCAGAGAAAGTTGATGAAGTGCAGGAAAGAATGGAAGCAAGCTCGAAGAAATCTCTGAAACGTTTAACAAAACAAGCTCACTGTTCCTCTTTCCAGTGCAAGGAAGGGGGTCAAGACACTCAAACTTTATCCCTAAACAACTCATGCAGTGCATCAGTTACTGGAGGCAGATAAAGAGAGACGTGTCACCTACTGTGATTGGCTCCAGGGGATGGTAAGAGAACAAGATAATGTTTTGGATGTTGTGTTTTTACAGACGAAGTATGGTTTCATCTTTTGGGGCATGCAAATTGACAAAACATTCGTTTATGGCGAAGTGAACAACCTCATCCATCCATCCATCCATTGGGACCATACTCTGTGCAGAGCGTTGGTGCTGCTTAAGCAGTTTCCTTGGCTATTGAACACAATCCTGGACGGATCGCCACTCCGACACAGTATACCAGCATGCTGGTACTCATTTTGCCAACCTCAGAAGGATGACAGTCAGTCAACCCCATTTGAAATTAATTCAACAGCTGAGCAGCATTTGAACTCAGGATCCTTGTATCCCAACCCCACCACCCTAACCTTGAAGCCAACACCAGGCATGAGCAACCTTGCAGTGCATCAGTTGCTGGAAATATTTCGAACAACCTTATGCAATGCATGAAAGCTCATTGCATTCCGCCAAAATTGGTGTTTGGTGTGCTGTAAGTCGGCAAAGAATTATTGGCCCAATTTTCTTCTCAGAAACTGTCAACTCAGAACGTCACATCAACATAATCCGTGAGTTTCTTGGACACCTTCCAGAAGACAAAATCGACCATGGATGGTTTCAGCAAGATGGTGCCACGAGTTACACTTCGCGATACAGCAGGGACGAACAAACTTGGGCTACTCTTTGGTGACAGCACAGTGTCCAAGTCATTATGGCCATCTCGATCCCCAGATCTTGCATCACCAGATTTATTTTTGTGGGGACATTTGAAAGATATAGTGTACGCTGCAACTCCACACACATCTTGATGAATTAAAAGCAATAAAGAGTAACACAATCAGCAATATTCCCTAAGAAATGCCACACTCTGTGTCATGAGAGCATGCTGCTTGCGAAGAAAGAATCTGTGCCTGCCTGTAACATGGTGCTGGACACACTTTCAGCTATTCTTTTAAGGTAATCAATTGTGTGAATCATGTCATGTCTTTCTGTAACATCAGGCTCCATTTAAGCAAAATATTAGGTTCCTAACTTGTATACTTTTTAGCATACTGGGAATTATTTAAGGTTCTCAAATATAAAAATCACCCTGGAGTTTTGAGTTGGTTGTCTATGCTGTCATAAACACCCAGTTTACAGCACACTGTGCCACGATACATTCAATGCAAATTATTCCTGTTTTTACAGTTGAAATCCAACAATTCATTCATTCATTTTCGAGGTTTGTTTACAAACCACTGGCATTTTCCACAAGGAAGTTTAAGTTCAAAATTAACATCTCCTGTTATTGCGTGCAATGTTATATTGTCTTTGTCCTGCAGGGGATACATATTTAGACTCCTCCTTGATTCTAAAAACAACCTGAGCCAAGCCAAGCCAAGGAGTTGTGACTTTGTTGTATAATTGAAATTCTCCCACTGTACAGGCACAGTGGCTGATAAAAATCTGAATTATGCATTGGGGTCGTTTATTTCCTTGAGAATTGACTGCAGGCACACAGGACAGCTTGCTGGATGTTTCTCCTCTTTGCTTCACAAATTATCCTAATCTGCACATCACAGGTTGTGGGGGAAAAAAATTTGGGTTAGCTTGTTACTGTTCCCATCTAAAGCCTTGCCTCACGAAATGGAGAACCCATTTTTAAATCTAATATGCCATACCATTGGTATTTGTCCGCATTGTCTCAATGTCCTTGTAATTCATTTTAAAGTAGCCCTACACTGTGGTCTACTAGTGTCTTTGTCCTCATTGTGATGTAGGGAGAAACTCCTCTATGAGACGTAGATCAGTATACACAAATGAATGGAAGAAAAACAACAGATTCCTTCATTAATTTCACTTGCAGCATGTGGCTGTTGCTTACTTCATTGCTGGGAGCATGGCTGTCACCATGGCAGTGCCCCCTGGAGGTTACACCTGGAATTTGTAATTTTGGCCAAGGTGTAAGCAACAGCATTGATCCCTCACACTGCATGCACACCTGTTTATCCCTCACCCTGCATGCACACACATTGATCCCTCGCCCTTCCTGTGTACACATTGATCCCTCACCCTGCATTTACACACATTGATCCCTCACCCTGCATGCGCACACATTGATCCCTCACCCTTCCTGCACACACATTGATCCCTCACCCTTCCTGTGCACATATTGATCCCTCACCCTTCCTGCACACACATTGATCCGTCACCCTGTATTCACACACATTGATGCCTCACCCTTCTTGCGCACATTGATCCCTCGCCCTTCCTTCACACATTGATCTCTCGCCCTTCCTGCACACACATTGATCCCTCACCCTGCCTGCACACACATTGATCCCTCACCCTGCCTGCACACACATTGATGCCTCACCTGGCCTGCAAGACACCAGGATGACAGTTTATAACTTGGCCTCGATTCAAACCCAGGATAAACAGTTCAGTGGTGAGTGTACATACTTCTCGGCCATCCTGCCTGCTTTAAATTCAACTGTACATTAAAATGTGGTTAAAATGGCAGTCTATGTTATCGAAGGACTTGTCCATTTTAATAGAGGGAATAACATTGTTAACATCTCTGCAAAAGGAGTGTGATAATACAAAAGAAATTTTATTGCCACTAAAAACAAATCATCAATGTTAGTGTGTACACAACCAAGAGAAGTCGTATACATAATTAATGTAATGATGGACCAATGGTCAATTAATTACTGAAAATCTGCTTGTGGAATGTGCAGCATTTCAAGTGAATGTGCTTCCTTTGCACCTTTCTCCAGGCGTTTCTGGGAAGCCGAGGGGGACAGCGAAGAGACTGGAATCTAACATCACTAAATATTGATGTCGGCTAACGGTTGTGTTGTTCATCAATGATTCTTAAAAGCAATTGCATTGATCGATTGTCTCCTGTGCTACTTCTTTAACGGCCCCAATTGTTCCAATCTTACGGTGTGGTCGGCTGGGGAATGTGTTTGTGCCAAGTTTGGCCAGGTGTGTTTGGCCAAACTTTCAACTGAAGGTGGCAGGGATTTGTAATTTGTTTCAGAGTGCAGGTGTAAACTCACCTTATCTTCACAAAAGACACCGTGGGATATTTAACGTGCGCCAACTAATGCCAGCAGACAGGAGAGCCAGCTTAATGTGCATATGAGTGACGGTGAGTGCACTTTGTGATTCAATCATTGAATCGCCTGCAAAATACCAATCCGATAGTTTATAGTCCGCTCTGTGATCCCACGGAGACCATACAGCTCAAAATCAAGTGGGCTACCTCTGCAGCATCTTGTCGGGACTGATTGATTGATTGATTGATTGATTGCACTGTACATATAGATAAGTATTCCAACATAAATCCAGAGCAAAGTTTTGGGCTCTCAGGCCGATGGAGCAGTACAGTTGTTCGTGTCCATCACTTGTTCGGTTCAAAATGAGTAAACTTCTCCCTGCACTTGTTAACTGCACGGGTGTGGGGTTTTCCCAGAGGCCTGATCTAAACCCACCTGTGTAGACTTCCTCCCATGCTACAAAGATCTTTGCTTGTCAGAAGCCTTTGAAGGGCTTTGGTTTGAGCTTTTCCTTGTTTTATCTTTTCGGTTTCTTAGCCTCACCTTTTACGATTGAACGGAATAGCTAGAAGGATGAGAAATGTATCTTTGAAGATTTTTTCATACATTGATAAATTGATGCCCAAGTCGCCTGGAACGAAGAATATATGTTTCAAAGCAGATGTCATTGCAACAAGTACTTTGAATGGAGAACACTGTTGTTGGTTATGAAATGTTCATAAGACTCAACACTCTTTACCATGATGAGGATGTCGTCTCCATGGTAGTTCGGTATGTTCTTTACCTGGACGGCAAACCAAGAAACCGACGGAACAAAAATGCTTTGTAAAGCTCTCGGCTTCTATTTTGATCTCTGATTGAAAAGATGCTTAACGAGAGCGAGAATTGCCTTGCAATACATGTCCCCTACGGAAGTGATATTTTCTAAGTCCAAAATGGGCATCATCATTCGACAAGGACATTAGCCTATGGTCACCTCCTCAAATTTTACTCGAGCAGAACTACTGCCTCCGCTTTCGACACGACCCGTCTTTCCAACGCTGCCGCTTTGAGTTCAGTGATATTGCACCCTGACCAGTCTCGGATGTTGTCAAAGCAACACATCTTTGTCAAACTACAAAAATATATCATCCCTCTGGAAAACCATCCACAACAACTGCTGCCAATCCACCGTGCCGGATCGCATTGCCAAAAAAGGGCATAGACCTATGAAAAATTGACGAAACGCCCTGAAACTCAAACTTGTTCTCTAACTTGTCATAATAAAAGCATGTACCAATTTTCAGTTGAATATGTTAAAGGGTATCGGAAAAATTCTGAAAAACCACAGGTGGGACGGACAAACGCAGAGCAAACCGATATTCCCCTCCGGTGAAACCAGCAAGGGAATAACAAGGCTAAGGTTGTGGTTTATTACCTCTGCCACCGAAGGTGGACATAGGTTATGTTTTCACCCCTGTTTGGCTGTCTGTCTTTGAGCAGGATATCTCAAAAAGCAATGGACAGATTTGGACTAATCTTGGTGGACAGGTTGGGTGTGTGAGAAGAATTTAATTTTTCTGAAGATCCGGATCCGGCCTCTCAGTGGGATACAAAACGTAAACAGTTCGTCCTGGGTGGAAGTTTGCCTCCAAAGAGTGCCGTTCTGGTTTCCCATCTGAATCCCCATTTCCTTGTGAGTGGTTAATCCCATAATTCTGCTAAATTTATCCAGGGCCTAATTGTAAAGCCTATTCGTCTTTGTTGGGTATTCTTCTTTCTCATTTTTGCTTGTTTTTTGCAGTTGTTCTTCTGTGCTTATTTTTTTTAACTTCTTTCAATTTCTGCTTTTTCTTTCTACATTTGCTTCTTTTTATCATCACCATGAAAGGTTTTTTTTGTGCTTTCAGTACCATTGCTTTTATGGTATCCTTTGGCTGGAAGTTGCGGGTTTTTCACGAGTTTCATGATAAGCATCTTGTCCTGCTGTTGAAGCCATTAAGGCAGAAACAGCATGACCATCCAGGACTGGTGTTAACATGAAGTTGTCAAAATCCACGTAACTTATGGTGAACTTCCCCGTTTGGGTGCTCTTCCATGGCAGTGTTCTGTGTATCTGCAACTGAACGCGATGTCCGAAAACGTCTGAATGATGGCGGGTTTCTTTTCTCTGGCAATGCCTTTGAATGATGGTGGTTTCCACAGCATCTAGATCGAGTGGTGTTTTTCATCTTCAGAGTGTTTGCCATGCAATGCTTCTCTCCAGAAGAACACGCATGAGAACTTTCATTTGTGTTGGGTTGTCGAGGACACTGATGAGTATGTTTACTTCACATGGAATGAATGATCTGCTGGAGCCCAATGAATGGGTCAGAAAAGAGCTTTCTCCTTTGGACCATGGTTTGACATGTGGTAAGAACGCCAAGGCATCTCAACATGGAAGTGATGTCAAACTAATACGACCCAGACACTAAATCCTACACACCCAGGTTTTGGGATACACTGAAAAGGCTCCATCGTGTCAGCTGTTCTGAAGGCACGTGTTCAAAATTTAGGCACACCATCCTTCTCAGTGGTTTGTTGTGAGGATTGGGGATAAAAAAAGTTTTCGGTTGTTTTATCCACAACACAATATTCCAATTGAACAGTTAACTTGCCGAAATATTGTTTACTTGTATCACAGCAATTTCATGAGTATAAAATTTTCAAACACATAAATAGTTACTTTACCCTTTCTTGCAAAAGCCTTTTTATAGTTGTGAAGATGCATATTTAAATACAATTGCTGCAGAATATTGATCGTGGTTTTTGAAGTCAGCTTTTTTTACTTTTATACTTTCAGAATTTTGATCCTCACTTGAATGGTGAGCATAAAATCCTGTGCCACAACTTTTGCTGCAAGGAACCTGACCAACGGGGGTGCCTGCCACACTTCCACCCAGGTTAGGTACTCATTAGCAGTTAGTAAGAACTATAGATTGCAGCCAGGATGATAAATATCAACATCAATTGAAAAACACAGAACTTCCAACTGCCAAATGCAGTGTCAGCTGCTATGCTGGTAACGGCAGCATCAGTCTTGTCTGTATAAGCTTTAAGGCATAGCTTTATTCTAATGGTAATGTCGGGCTCAAAACCAGTGAATAATGATGTCCACTGATGTCACAATGCAATGAATGTCTCAAAGGTCAATACTGTGTGTCAGCACCATTAGAAGTAATGACTGCTCCAACCCTCCTTTGCATGAGGGGGTGGTCGTGGTTGGGGCGGGGGGGTGTTCAGGCAGTAGTACTATCAGTCCCTCCAAATACTCTTGCATTTCCAACCAACGTGACTCCTTTTCAATTAATGTCACCAACATTCGTGGTCTTTATTCGAATCTTTCCTCTATTGAACATCTATCAAGTACCTCTCCTAATATCTTGCTTCTCTCACCGACACAATTGTCACATGATGTTCTCTTTAATCCCTTTAACATTTCAAACTACATCCTTCATTCACGATTCCGTTTCAAAGGAGGAGTCTGTGTTTATTCCAACATCAACACACTTGTTGTATGCCTTGTGGACCCTGAAACTCCTTGTGGACCACACAGGGAGTGGTGGGAATCTTCTCACACAGACGTTGAGGGAGTTGAAGCTCTTCAATTTTACATTCTCAATGATTCGGAAAAAATTATCACCCACTCCACCCATATTCCAGGTCATCATGACATTCTTCCAAAACTTTGGTGTTTGTTCTTCACCTCCAATCTGTTGTGCTCCAGAAAGAAAATTTCACCTCCAATTGATTTATCTGACCACAATATTGTAAACATCACTTTACTTCCTACCATTCCTTCTCCTCCAATGAAACACCAGTATTGGCTTTTCAATAATGCTGAGTGGACTGTTTACAAAACTTATTTGTTGACACTCCCTGGTAGGATTACTGCCTCTCCTCGGGTGATACCTCTATTTCTGCTGAACGTACAGATGAAGTTATAGTTGTAGGGATGGAGGCTTACATCCCTTTCTCTTTCAAGTCTATCTCTCAGACCAATTCTTGGGACCATATCAATTCCTGCTCTGCGGCCATTCGTGCTGGGGATGTGGCATATCAGACATGGAAAAACTCTTCTTCCTCCAACTCGCATTCAGCTTTCATATCTTCCAGAAATCATTACAAACATGGTATTCATGAAGCGAAGCATTCCATTACCCAAAATAAATGTGACAAACTCTCATCTTCTTCCACTGATAGACCTTTCTGGTCCTTGGCGAAAAGCATCTCCAACAACTTCCATCGCTCTACGTTTCCATTTCTTTTCCGTTCCGATGATACTATCGCTGTCTCTCTGACTGATAAAACAACTTTTAGGTTTTCTTTTCTCCTCTATTTCCACATTGGATGATTATTATTCCAACTTCCCCTGATGCTCCCTTTAAGGCCCGGTCACACCTTGACGTTTTAGCCAACGTATGCCGATTTTTGAATTTTTTTTCTAAAACGCTGGCACACGTTGAATACGTTATGGGTAAGTTTTGATAACATTGAGAGCACGCTGGCATACGTCGTAGTACATTGCCATATGTCGTTGTACGTTGGCTTTAAACGTTGTACTTTTTGGTTGTCCTCAAATTTTTTCATGCTTCAAATTTCACGACGTATGCCGGCGTATGACTCACACGTTCCGCTACGCTGGCCACAAGTTGTAGGCACGGTCTGTGATCGTTGACAGACGTCAACACATGCTACTTGTAAGTTAATCATAAGTTGAGACACGCCGAGGTAATGTTTAGAGTACCGAAACTTATTTCCTACCTATGATTAACGTGTTGTTTGCACGTTACGCGATCGTTGCCACACATCGACAGACGTTACTTTTAAGTTACTCATAGGCTGAAAGACGTCGGTATAATGGATCGTCCTTGCGTCAGCGTCCACGGCCACGGCCAGGAAACTTATTTGCAGCATTCTTCAAACTTTTCTTCGGCATGACGAGGATGATCACACTTCGATGTCTGGCTTGGCTATGATTCCAATTGTCCATCGGCAGCGTCTATTTAAAATAGTCGAGTTTGAGCGTTTTAACACGTTCAGAAGAAACGTTTCAAATTTCCAAACCCCAGCGTCAAAAAAAAAAATAAAAAATAAAAAAAAAACAAAGGCGAGTGACAGCAATTTAAATCGTTCATTGTAAACAATGAAAATAGCTGAGTGGTACCGTTTAAAAGTCGTTGAGTGTAAAAAAAATCCAATTGTTGAGCGCAAGCGTCTACTTTCAATAGTGGAGATGCAGCCATTTAAATCGTTGAGTGGCAGCCTATGAACCTACCCGTGGACACGCGGACGCAAGGACGATCCATCATAACCCACACCCTCCCCCTCACACTCACCTACTACTGCCAACATGAACAAACTACTACTACTACTAATACTAATAGAAATACTGATACTGATACTGTTACTGCTGACATGGACATCGACTCAAAAAGGAACTCGAAAACACTGTTGGGTTCCCCTTTTATGAGCAGCATTTTTATATACCAATTCCCAAAACCGCTGGGAACACGTCTTTATATGGCAGTTGTAAGCTAGAAACACATTCATTTATTTTTTTTTGTCGACCGGAAGACGTCATTGGAATACGTCTACATACGTCGATGTGTGTTGGGGCTACGTAAAGAATTGGTTCAAAGCACGTCAAACATAAGTTAGAAATAAGTTTCGCGTAAAAAAAGACATTACCGCGACGTGTTTCGACTTATGAGTAGCTTATAAGTAGCGTTTGTGGACGTGTGTAAGCGTCCACATATTGTGTGTAAAACTTATCCCCATCGCATGCGAACGTGTGTCATACGCCGAGTACGTCGTAAAATTTTGAACATGTTCAAAATTTCTTGACGTACTCTACTACGACTTATGATAGCGTATTTAGCGTTCTACTCGCGCATACCAAACTTACCCATACCGTATTCGACGTGCCCCAACGTTTTAGACACACTTTTTGTTACGTCGGCATATGCTGGCAAGATCGCCAAGGTGTGACCGCGATTTTGACCCTTCCATTTCTATGGCAGTTATGATTCGAATCGTTTTGCGTCAGCCTTTTAATAGGCTACGTCACGACATCGTCGGCGATGCGTGCAACGCGCTATGCCTGAGTTAGACTATCGTTGGGCATCGGTTGTGTAGGCCGACAACAGGTTCAGCATTCGTTGGTATAAGTTATCTATAACATAACGAAACGTTCTGTGTAGTTACCAATGCGTTATACATAAGACCAAGTCGCTATGAATACGTCCGAATCTTTAAAAAAAAACATCAAAAGTTCAACGTAAGCCAGCGTTTTACATACATTTTAATACGTTGCCATCGCTGGCTAAAACGTCAAGGTGTGACCGGGCCTTTACCAACCCTATTCCCTTCAGATAATCTCTTTTCATGCAGTCAGAAAAGTACTCCTCTCTCTGGATACAAACAAGGTGTATAGACCCGTGTCTTGAAAGAGTGTGCTTCAAAACTTTCACCCATGCTTGCTCATTTGTTACATTTTTGTTTAAAAACCCAAATGTTTCCTCCTCCTCTAAAACATACCTTAGTGCAGCCTATTTTTTAAAAAAGGGTGATCGCTCAAACCCTTCCAACTACCATCCTGTTGCCTCTAATTTAAACTATTTCCAGTCTTTGAATGTCTTCTCAATTCCCATTACCTCAAGGATCTTGAATCTCACAGTTTCCTATCTGACCATCGATATGGCTTCCGTAAGGTAAGATCTACCAGTGATATCCTTTCTTGTATTACGAATGTCTGTGCTCCTTCTCCAATAAACTTTGGAGAATCCTTTGTTGTAGGCCTTGACATCTCAAAAGCCTTTGACAGAGTTTAGCATTGTGGTCTGATATTCAAGCTTCCCTCTTTTGACTTTCCTCCTTCACTCTGCGCTCTCCTGTTGAGCTTTCTCTCCGACCATTCCATCCCTGTCATTGTTGATTGTTCAACACCTCCCTCCTTCCTTATCAACAGCGGTGTCCCTCAAGCTTCTGTCCTGTCTCCAACATTCTTCCTTCTTTTTATCAATGACCTATACACTCAAATTCTGATGACTCAACATTACATTCCTCCATGTTTATTCCCTTCTGCTCCATCTTCCCTCACTCGATCTACATCTCCTTTCATCACAGCCACCTTTTTGAATTCGGATTTGGACAAGATTTCCCAGTAGAGCAAATGTAATCAAGTTAAGTTTAATGCCTTGAAAACTCAATTTTTTCCCATCTTTCTCTAAAACTCCTCTCAACTCTCGAATCTACTTTGGAAGCTTCATAATTAGACCATGTGATGCAATAAACCTATTCAGTATTACGCTGTCATCAAATTTATCCTGGAGTCCACACATTATGCAAATCGTTAAGTCTGCCTTGAAGAAACTAGGAGTCCTGTTCAGATGTTGAAGATTCTGATCTGAACAGTTTCTCTGATGATATAAAGGATTGATTTGCCCTTGTATCGAGTGCTGCTGTCACATATTGGGAAGTTCTGGACATACATAATTACTGGACAGAATTGAATCCAAACTAATCTGACCTTAAAAGTTGACCTGTTCGAATTATGCCACAAAGTTGGTTCTGTTTCTCTTTTCTGGAGATATTACTTCGGTTTCTGTTACTGAGAACTTGCTGCTTGTGTACCTCTGCCATTAACAAAACTACGAAATACTCGACAAGCCACGACATCACATGATCATTGTGTGCCTATTGGCTACTCAAGGGTAGGCCGCCATGGTGTTTCTTTCTTCCCCTCCACTGACACACAGCACTCTGGAACTATTTACCTTCTCATGTCTTTCCCAGCACATATGACCTTACGTTTTTGACAAAGCAGATGTTTTCTTTAACTTTCTCAAAAACTCTTAGACAGTTCTCTCTTTCTTCACCTTTCTATCAATGCAGTTTTTATTTAAGGCCTGGCCTCTGAGGACTCGTAGTCCATGAATGGAGACTTTAACATAAAAAAGACAAACGACTCTATAATAGAGATATCTGGTGCTCCAAATGCCTGGTGTTGGCTTAATGGTTTGGGTGGATGACTTATGATCTTTGGGTCTTTAGTTCAAGCTACTGTCATGCTGTTGATTTAACACCAGGTGGGTTGATTCTGCCTGTCATCCTTTGGAGGTTGGCAAAATGAGTGCCAGCATTCTGGTATCCTGTTTCGGAGTGGTGACCCATCCAGGACACGGAGTGTGCCCAATAGCCAAGGAGACTGCTTAGGCAGCACCAATACTCTGCACAGAGTATGGTTCCAATGGATGGATGGATGGATCGCATACAAGTTTCCATTGACATAAGTGCCTTAATAATAAGTTTTGGTTTAGTCCACCATGCGGATTACCACCACTGTACTGGAAAGAAATAGAATGCTCATTTTCATTCACAACACTCAGAGCCCGGTGTAGCTACCAGGCGCCATCTTGCTTAGCACTCGATGCTGGGCGAAGGCGATGTCCGTCATGCATTTGCATGTAATTTAGAACGAAATGTGATCGCGTTTTTTCTCCTTTTGTGCGATAGTTTTCAAGAGTAAACTTTATCATAGTAACTATAACACTTTCCTTTTCACAATAAATTTTGAGACTTTACCCCAGGTGGGGTTGACTCTGCCTGTCATCCTTCTGAGGTCAGCAAAATGAGTGCCAGTGTACTGGTAACAGGGGGCTTTGCAGCAGTTGCACACCAATGACCCCAGAAAATTATGCAGCCAAACAGCCACAGGCTGTATATGATTAAATAAAATAAATAAGGTGTTCCCAACATCCCCATTTGTTTGACAATAATCCACATCAATTCATGAACAACACAACTGAAAGGTTTGCTCTAATGTATAAAACAACCTTCGTTTGATATTCCCTTGCTTTTTCCACACCTGGCCCAGGTATACCTATTCACAAAGTATGTACTCAAACGTGGCAGTACATATATCAACTTCAATCCACATCAAACACTCTGTTGTTGTTCTTCGTCTTTCGGCTGCTCCCATTTGGGGTCGCCACAGCGGATCATCCGTTATGATCCGCATACTGATTTGGCATAGGTTTTACGCCGGATGCCCTTCCTGACGCAACCCTGCTCGCCTCTTACGACACAGGGATAAGGATTGGGTTTCGCCATGATTCCGGACTGCCCAACACCCTCTCATAGCACGGCTCAGTGCAGAGCTCTCATCCTCAAGCGATCCTCCAACCCAAGCTTCCGAGTAGCTGGATTACAGGCCCACGCCACTACGCCCAGTTTCACATCAAACACTCTGTTGAGGTTTATAGGATTAGGGAAAAATTATTTCAATTTTTTTTGTGGGGGAATACGATTGGGCTTCAATCGTTTTTTGATCACTGTTATTTGTTGTTGAGGTAAGGGAGTACATTTTTTTGCTGCTGGGGAGAGCCGGTGACAGAACGGCACACATGCAAAATAATTAATAGATATAAGAAGTAAGATGGAATTAATTGAAAGTGATGAAAATTTGTCGAGGCTTCACCAGTGGAGAAATTAAACTAACAAGTGCATTATTGGCATAGAACTCTCCCATTCGACCTTTACAAGGTTTTAAGCCTTCGGCAGAGACTTACTTCATTTGAATAAAAAAGATCGATATTCATTTTTATTTCAATCAGGCCTCAAGCACCTGCAATGCCATTGTAGCACTTATTCATTTCCCTCATTATGTATATTTGCAAAATTATCACTGAGAGAGTCTTGGGCCCCATTTTACTACCTGTGCACCTTTGGCATCTGTCATAAATATCGTTTTCAATAATACATCTTCACATCCCTCTGGGAAATTCTTTATGATTGAGTCGTTTGATTTGAATTTGTTGTTTTTATCTTTGCGACATGTGAAATTTTAAAAAATAGGAGTGCTGTCTTCAGAGAGCCAAGGACAAATGGAAACTGTAATTAACATTGTGGCTGAAACAGCTCAAAATATTTTTGGATAATCTGTAATCTGAAGTAATTAATTTTTTTTGCAATGGAAAGAGGGCATCTCCATTGTTGGGTGCCGGGTAAAGTGGGGCAGGATTCCTATGTCGGGAATAGTGGGGCAAGATCTCCCACCCCTCACCCCCTTCCTGTAAATATAACTCTGTATACTGAACATTCTTCATTTCAAATTTTCTGGTGGACCGGCAGCCTTAAAGTTCTCTGTTGTGGGATGTTCAGGATAACTAACATATTTCCAGGACCAAGGAGGCAAAACCGATGATGGGGGGAAGGATTTGGAGCATCTTGCCCCACCTTTCCTGCCAGGGGCACGTTCGCCTACCTTACTGGATGAGGAACAAAAAAGCATTCACATGGCAGATTTTCATTTGCACACCTGCCTTGTTTTGTTTCTACATCTGCCTTTCCTCCTGACCTGTTTCTCCTCCTCCATGTGCAATGGAAGACCATATGACATGATTAAACTGGCCAAAACATGCAAACAAAAGCAATGCTAATTCAGGATATTTAAATTAGGTTTATATACCAGCCGCAGTGGAGTTTATCGGTAAATTTGTAGCCGAAATTGGTAGGCAACTAGAAGGGCACTCGGTAGAGCGCATACCTCCACCACGTAATACCTGATCCACGAGAACATTTCGGGCCCAATACATTTTTGAAATATCATGCGATACAGTACTATATCGTTTTTGGCCCAATCTTTCAATGGTGAAGAATCACTTTAAAAATTCGAGTAGTCGGATCCGAATCAAGATCTTCACCAAAATTGAATGAATTTGTCAGGGTCACACACGTAACATGTCCACCAAGTTTCATCCAAATCCGTCTACAACTTTTTCAGATATCATGCTATATATCGTTTTTGGCCCAATCTCTCAATGGTGAAAAATCACTTTACAAATTCTAGCAGTCGGATCCGGATCCGGATCTTCACCAAAATCTAAACGGTTCATCCTTGTCACATACCGAACCTGTCCACAAAATTTAATCCGGTTCTGTCAACAACTTTTTGTGATATTCTGTACACAAACGGACAGAAAGTGGTGAAATCATAGCCTCCTTCATCTTCAGTGGCAGAGGTAGATATGAAAACCAAACTAACTCTAACTGGTGGTCTGCCCGAAGGTAGGTTCTTTACTGCCGAAGCAGTATCTTGGCAAGGGTTGTACTGGTTGGTTTGTTATTGCCTTCCCAGCAGTAGTTAGGGCATGAATTTGGAATTTGCTCAGGATGCCAGTGATAGTTTGCCTACTTTTCATGAAGGCCACAGTGGGGTCTTTAACGTTCACCAACTAATGCCGGTAGAAGGGACGTCGAGTTTATCGTACATCCAAGGAAGGGCACACATTGATGAATCACACTGTCTGTGAAACACCAAGATGCAGGATTTTGTAATTTATTTACAATGCCAGCAGTAACCTACTCTTTGCAAAAATACTCGAATCTTTAACGTGAAGATCTCACTGCATCTTTGTTAGCAGATGGGTCTTCTGGCTTCATGTCATTCCAATGGATCTTGTGTGAAACACCAGGCTGACAATTATTTATAGCTGGGTCAGGATTCTAACCCAGGCTGGACCGCTTCGAGGCAAGTGGGCATACCTCGAGGCCACCCTGCTAGCCCGAGTATAGGAAAGAAAAATAAAAAGAAAATTAGTTTTTATTCTTCCGGCTTTCCTCAGGCTGAGAGCATGATTGTGGAAACATTTTTATTTGTTAATTTAATTAATTCCTTTGCAATGTGAAGCCTGTCATTTATTGATTATCTTTTGTATTTCAATGTGTTGATGCAAACATAATACGTTACGCTTACCTGCGCGTGATGCTGCTTCCAAGTTTGTGAGTGAGTGTAACAGGAATATAATAATAATAATAATAATAATAATAATAATAATAATAATAATCATCATCTGAGTTCTCTGACAAGGAAAGCCAATGTAGGAGAAGACTATTAAGCCCATCAAAGCCTGAACTCTGGTTGCCAACCTCTGGTTGTTTGTCCATGTGCCATCTTTTTTAAATGCTGGGCATCAAGCAAGGAAGCAGAACATACCATTTTCTAAATCTTTGACATGACTATGGCAGGGTTGAGATCAAATCGCCAACATGTCAGACTCCAAGTGGACACTGCAACCGTTACACAACCGAGTCTGGTTTGTAGTGAAATACTGGATTTAAAAAAAACCCACCATTTCCTGTGACTCAACACATGTTGCTAAATTAATTATCTGCCTAATTGTCATTTTGTTCATTCTTGCTTTAATAGATTTTTGTTTGTTCTTGTAATTTTGTTCGTCTTTTGTAGCTACAGAACTGGCCAGGAAGACATGATAACTATTTTTTTTGCT
Source organism: Eptatretus burgeri (assembly GCF_056783735.1). Classification (NCBI taxonomy): domain Eukaryota; kingdom Metazoa; phylum Chordata; class Myxini; order Myxiniformes; family Myxinidae; genus Eptatretus; species Eptatretus burgeri. Next base: position 8,171,926 of record NC_140974.1, read on the forward strand.
GTCTTTGTTTTGTGCTAGTTTCAAGAATTTAATCTTTTTTTTGTTTATGAAATTTGCTTTACTTGTGAGTTTTATCTGTTTAAATTAACGGCAGGAGGGTTTGTGTGTAAATAAATCCAACTCCATAGTTAAACAAGACAAGACTGCAGTGAACATTTAGCATCTCAGGAAAAGATATGCGAGGCCTTCAGAATCCGTGTCCATCCTTTATTCATCACACCGTGAACTCCCTTTCTCCCGCTCATCACTTCCAGTTGCCACCACTCCCGGAAACACAAGGTCCAACACATTTAAGTACATGCTACCTCGAAAGGCAAAATGATGCCGCCACAGTACTACCCCTCCGAATGCATTAATCGAATTACAGGAACAAACAAAATAGCAGCTGTTGGTTGTCCATGTAAAATGCACAATAAAAGTCACGGCCAGGATGAGAAATGGTCGACAGCAAATTGTGCTCATAAATATCGTGTCGGGAAGTTTACATGGTGCCCAAGGCGAGTTGTATACAACGGTAATGGTCCTGTTGGCGTAGGTGTCAAACACCGGTCGGGGGAGGGTCAGCTCTGGTGCTGCATTGAGAAAAGCTGGCTTCAAGTGATCTGTGGAGACCGTCTCTCGAATACTATTAAGGTCTTCTCTGAGTATGAAGGTCTTCTCAGAGCATTGTGGAACCTTGCAAGATTCATTATATGGTTGCTGCAAGGGTCTCCGAATAACGTCATGCCGCACAAATACGTGGGTGCATGTACAAAACTCTTGGCAAATAAAAACTGGGCATACAGAAAGCTCACGTGTTCGTGTCATACAGAGGCACTGCATGGCCATAAGTAGTTGGTTGGCATAGTTGCTGTAATCGGATCGGAAGCTGAGAAAAATTATCCTGGGAGATGTAGAATTGCACTGTACACTTGCTCTGCAGTGGAGCATCCAACGTCATCTTTCAGAGCAGCTCATGTACAAAACAAGACCATCGTGTACAAAGCAAGATGACATCTGTCTAGTGTGTAGAGTTATCATGTGCTTTCAGAGAAGACTTAAGTTGGCAGTGGAAGTGCTCCACCATGCCAATCGCTGCTGGATGGAAAGCGATGGTTCGCACATGGTCGGTACCGAGGAGTCGAGTCAGCTTGCGAAATAGAGCTGATTCAAACTGGCTACCCCATTCCGTCGTGATGATTGATGGAACATGAAAACGTGTGATCCAGGTGGGGACAGAAGCCCCGGTGATGGTAGGTGCAGTGATGTCAGCTTTCGGTGGTGTCATGGTGTAACTTCGGCCCTAGGTGTAATGGTCAAAAGTGTTCATTTGATGATGGTTCATATATGTGTGTATATATATATATATATATATAGTAGATTAATGGGGCTTCTGAGACATCCATGCAAATGAATGTGGAAAACTCAATGAAAACCCCTAAACAGGAGACTGATTCCTCCCCCCCCCCCATACAAATGAATGGGGAAACCTTTCTGACTCGAGGCCCATCGGGTCAAAAAGAGGAGAATGATTTTTCTCTCCCCCCTCTGACTCTCTGACTCTCGGTCCATGGGGTCAAAAGAAGAGATCAATCTCTGCCCCATTACTTACTGATTTACTTTCATCTTATCATTCCATTCAGAGTGAGCCAATGAATATTTGTCCATGTTCTATTCGAGGTAATAAATTAATTTTCCTATTACATTCATCACCATCGAGTATATTCACAAATATTATTTTGGAACCTCGTTCTTGCTCTAAATATCTTTATTGAGCAGAGATAAAATGACAAACTTATCTGAATGTTCTTGTTTGACTACCTCCTGAGCCTCAGATTATTTTTGCATAAGCCACGTCCACTTTTTCAAAAGCTACGCCCACTTTTCATGAACCAATCCCACTTTTCCTAAGCTCCGCCCACTTTTCCTAAGCCTCACTAAGGCTAACTTAGTTTTTACTAAGGCGAACACTAACACTTTTACTAAGCCCCACCCTCTTTTGTGAGGACCACCTACTCTTACATCATTTCCAGTTAATCTCTTTTCCAAAGGAAACCAAACCCACCAGTCTTTCTATATGAAGGCTTGAAACCCAGACTGAATTTAAACATATTTTTATTTTTACTGAGAATGGACTGCTGCGCTGAGCTTGAGTGAGATAACTTTGGAGTTCCTTGGAGTTCTACTACTTGGATGGAACTAAACCTTCAAGTTGATGAACTGGATTCAAACCCCTTCTCTATTGAGGTAAGATTTTATTTTCCTATTTACAGAGTTTGATTTAAGCATATAAAAATTTAATAACTAAATCACTTCATGAATACATTATTATTTTCTCTCACAGGAAATTGTATCAGAAATACGAAATTAAAATACTGCTTTTGCCAAAACTTGGGGTGAAATTGTTGGTTTGGTTGAAGACCTTGTATGCGACCAAGACCCACAGAATGAGATCGACCTTGATGACCCAACCCAAGAGTTATACCTTTGAGACCAGAAAAATCCTGAAAGAGTTTTATAGCAATAGTACTCATTGCGAGTTATCAAGACAATACCCACTGAACAAGTTATACCTTGATGAACCAGAACACAAGTTTTACCTTGGAGTCTCACAAATTTTGAAAAAAAAATCAGGAAATGAGTTATCCCCTGGAGACTTTGTAAGTTGGTTTTATTTTGGAAACTTGAAATGTGGGTTCTGGCTTGATAACTCACAATGTGATACATATCTTGGAAACTCAACAGGAATGTGGTTATACCTTGGAGACTTGGAAAGTTGGGTTTATTTTGGAGACTTGAAATGTGGTTTCTACCAAGAAGACTCCTTGGGATTTAAACCTATCAATGTAGTTCTTTGTTGGATGGTGCTTGATGAGAGCAATATCAAGAAAGTTCTGGAAAGAAAGTGCAGGAAAGTTCTTACTCCCCCTTTCTACTTCATCAAACTTGAAAGCGTTAAACGACAGAATTGGAAGAAGAGGAAAAAAAATGTATTGTTAGTTCTGGGAAGAAGATGCAGGAAGGTTCTTACTCCCCCTTTCTACTTCATCAAACCTGACAGCCTTAAAAGACAGAATTGGAAGAAGAGAAAAAAACATAAAATGTATATATACATATCTTCTTCTTCTTCTTTCGGCTGCTCCCGTTAGGGGTCGCCACAGCGGATCATCCATATAGTGATTTGGCACATGTTTTACGCCGGATGCCCTTCCTGACGCAATCCTGGTCACCTCTTACGACACACAGGGATATGGTACACCTATTTTAACCGGGGTATACACCGGCCCAGTATACTGGTACTCATTTTGCCAACCTCGGAAGGATGACAGGCTGAGTCAACCCCCTGGTGTATTAATTCAGTGGCTCAACAGGGCTTGAACTCAGGACCTTTTGGATCCCAAGCCGCTTCCCTAACCACTGCGCCAACACCAGGCTATATTATATTATGTATGTATGTATGTATGTATGTATGTATATATGTATATATGTATGTATGTATGTATGTATGTATATGTATATATATGTATGTATGTATGTATATATATATATATATATATATATATATATATATATATATATATATATATATATATGTATATATGTATATATGTATATATATGTATGTATGTATGTATATATATATATATATATATATTTAAAAAAAGATATTGGGTTGGGATTGAGATTTTGAATGTGAGGGTTAGGGCGGGTTTGCGTTGGGGTTGAGGGTTAGGGTGGATGAGGGTTGGGGTTGAGATTTTAAATGTGAGGGTTAGGGTGGGTTTGCGTTGGGGTTGTGATTTTGAATGTGAGGGTAAGGGTGGGTTAGGGTTGATTATGCTCCCTGTTATATTATCACACACACACACACACACACACACACACACACACACACACACACACACACACACACACACACACACACACACACACACACGTTAAGCCTTGACTATGTAGTTGAGGATTCTGTGTTTGGGGTTCACTGATCTAAGAACATCCCCCCATTGCACACACACCAACAAACAAAAGTTAAGCCTTGACTATTCAGTTGAGAATTCTGTGTTTGGGGTTCACAGATCTAAGAATGTCACCTTTGACACATTATATATATATTTTTAAATTTAACCCTCGGTAGATTCCACCTGTTATACACCTCGGACTTGGTGCTCGAGTGTCTATAAAGGTGTATAGTAGAGGGGAGTGAAGCACCAACCTATTGCTCCCATGAGTATTATCTGCTTAGTTTTGTCTTTTGTAATTCCTATGAATAAAATGAACCTAAAATCTCTTCCCCTTCTAAATCATATACCTTATAAGTCCAAGGAACTGTATCTATTACATCAACAATTTTAAAAAGTTCATTTGTCCATCGCTTTGTGTAACCTTTTTAAAAATGAGATTTCCACCTATATATTCTTACGATATCACCAACTTTGAACTTAGGTTGTCTGACATTAATCTCTTTTTCATATTTCAATTTTGTAAATGTTTCTGATGGTTTCGTATTCGTTGACGTGTGAATCGTGTCATTATACTTATCTACAATATCCTGAATAAAAGATTGCCATTGTTAAGAACCGAGTTGTGTGAATTTTTTATATAGTCTCTCTTTTAAGGTACGATTAAAACGTTAAATAACAACGGCTTTTCCTTCATTAA
>NC_140974.1:8181563-8194063 GCF_056783735.1 Eptatretus burgeri
GACATCGACTCAAAAAGGAACTCGAAAACACTGTTGGGTTCCCCTTTTATGAGCAGCATTTTTATATACCAATTCCCAAAACCGCTGGGAACACGTCTTTATATGGCAGTTATAAGCTAGAAACACACTCATTTTTTTTTTTTTTTGTCGACCGGAAGACGTCATTGGAATACGTCTACATACGTCGATGTGTGTTGGGACTACGTAAAGAATTGGTTCAAAGCACGTCAAACATAAGTTAGAAATAAGTTTCGCGTAAAAAAGACATTACCGCGACGTGTTTCGACTTATGAGTAGCTTATAAGTAGCCTTTGTGGACGTGTGTAAGCGTCCGCATATCGTGTATAAAACTTATCCTCATCGCATGCGGAACGTGTGTCATACGCCGAGTACGTCGTAAAATTTTGAACATGTTCAAAATTTCTTGACGTACTCTACTTACTACGACGTATGATAGCGTATTTAGCGTTCTACTCGCGCATACCAAACTTACCCATACCGTATTCGACGTGCCCCAACGTTTTAGACACACTTTTTGTTACGTCGGCATACGCTGGCAAGATCGCCAAGGTGTGACCGCGATTTTGACCCTTCCATTTCTACGGCAGTTATGATTCGAATCGTTGTGCGTCAGCCTTTTAATAGGCTACGCCACGACATCGTCGGCGATGCGTGCAACGCGCTATGCCTAAGTTAGACTATCGTTGGGCATCGGTTGTGTAGGCCGCCAACAGGTTCAGCATTCGTTGGTATAAGTTATCGAAAACACAACGAAACGTTCTGTGTAGTTACCAATGCGTTATACATAAGACCAAGTCGCTATGAATACGTCCGAATCTTTAAAAAAAACATCAAAAGTTCAACGTAAGCCAGCGTTTTACATAAATTTTAACACGTTGCCATCGCTGGCTAAAATGTCAAGGTGTGACCGGGCCTTTACCCCTTTTAGTTAATTTTACACCTGCTTGTGCGATAGAAGAAAGCATATCTCCAACTAACGATCTCGCTTTATCAGGCAGACTTTCAAGTTTTTCAGCAAAATCTACAACAACACCACTTCCACTAATTTGTTTCTCCAACTATTTAATATGTCTTTCCACTTCTTTTTGAGCCCGGAGGTGAGCCTTCCTTTCGTTGGAAGCTTTCACCGCTGTTGAAATACCACCCGTCAATGCTCCAGCCGCACTTAAACCAGCAAATCAAGGAATTTGAAATGGGAGAATTCCTCCACTCGTCTCTCTTATTGAATATTTTTTCAACATTCGTTTGGTCATTTTAATTTTAAGTGAGCCAGTATCGTTCAAGATTTTCATCTGTTCTCTTGTGAGCAAAACTTCAATTATTACTGCTCCTTTTCACTGAATTGCATTAACGTTAATCATACAAGGCTTTTGATTTTGAACACAAGATGATAGTTTATGAAGATTGATTTGATTAACATATACGCCAGTTGGTACTTTGTCACTCATTTATTTAACAAAAAATAATGTGAAACTAATCATAGCACCATTATCTGTATTGATCTGAAATTCTGTTTCTTCCAAAAGCAAACAATATGTAATAACTTCTTCACTCTCCCCTCTTTCAATGCATAGGGAAGTATCCACTCGATTAGACTTTAAAGTTTTCTTTTGAGCACTCGGATAAAACGCATAGATTGTATACAAACTTTTAAATGCTGTTATATCCAAAATAGGTTCTTTATTTCCATTACTTTCACACCTTTTGGTAAGACTTGTATGCTTCAGCATAATCATTTTTTCCCAATAAATTTCTAATCTATCTCGTGGATAAAATGTTCCATCTGGAGAAACACGAAGTTGTTATCACTCAATGCATTATTCTTATCAGTAGCAGTATCGCCATCTGCTTTTTTAAAAATTATCTGCAGTTATCGGGGCTATTCTTCCAGAACACCGAAATTCCACATGTAAGTGGTTTAGTTTAGTTTAACATGATGACATCTTCTTTTAAGATATGATACATTGAGTGGTTTCTTTGAGTTACGTCTTCTATTCAACATCTCTTCTGTTTTGAGATAAGGAGTATATTCACGAATATATCAACGCATTTCATGAATTACAAATTTATTCTGAGCACCAAAAGCACGACCAACACCAAAAAGTAATCTATTTTCATCATCATTCCTTTGTAGTTGAAATCTAATTTTAAGACCATGCAGGACTTTATCATGATCACGAAATCCAAATCTACCTTTAAGAGGAACTGCCACAGTAAAACTATTAAGTGCTTTTGCATCATCATTATACATTCCTTTCCTTTGACTATATCCAGGGTCTGTGTTTGTTCCCGTTATCATATCAGGAATAAAACCTTCGACAGCCCCCTTCCCATTCTATCACTGAATGAATTTGGTGTAAATTTCATCATTTCAGATTCAGATGAGACATAATCAACCGTTTCAACTTCTTGTGTTCCAATGTATAAAAGAACACTATCAAACATTTTCCAGAAGAAATCATTGACGAGTGTAGCGTATGTGTTATTCCCAGCCTTAGTGAATGTAAATTTACACAACAAGAAACTTTCGGATAGTTTCAAAGGAGTTTGTTGATCATTTATTTCAAAACTTTTTGTACCATTTGCATTCCAGTCTGTTCCAGTTATTGCATTTACCTTGAAGTAATCTTTTTTTTTATTGGAGTTTGAGATGATATTAGTGTCATCCAAATCATAGATACTATCAATTGCTTCCATACTTGTATTGATTGTGGAAAAAGATGTTAAAACTTTTGAAACCCTGACCCAAGTATTTGAATTATTTTCTGTCATTCTTGGGGAGACAACTGAGTTTTGCCTTTCTTAATTTCTTTTATTGCTTGTAATTTATGAGATTCCTTTTGGGCATCTTTTATACTCTTTTATAGCACCTGCTACATTTCCCACAGCAGAATCAGTTGAACCAATTCGGTCTTTATGTTTAAGAATAGTTGAACCGATACCCATTGGAGTATCAATTATCCCATCTCCTCTAAATTGATGTCCGACACCCCTTTGTCTCTTAGGTTTATAGTATCCTCTACCAAGTTACATACCTTCACCCTTGTAGTATGGGGAAAGGAACATCCCATCCCCTGTAATTATTTTATATTTTCCCAACTCGAGTTTCCTCACCATAACCATCGTATTTATTTCTTGGAAAACTTCATGTAGGTGAATTCTGATGGATATAACTTCTCCATTAAAAGAAATCATACGATTATCTTATTCGGTTATCCTAAAATTTACTCTGTGTATGGTTTTTCCTGACACAGGGAGATAAACCAAATTTTTGGGTTCCATATTGAATTTATAACCAATTTGGGTTGAGTATGCGCTGAATGAAAATATTGTATTTGTTTTTATTCCATCATTATAAGCACCATTAATCAAATCACAGTGAATTAATACCGAATTTATTTCTGAGGATATTTGAATGACATTATCACTGTAAAACGTCCCATTAGTTTCAATCTTTTTTGAGGAGAAACCCAATAACTCTATAAATGAATTATCAATTGTGAAATCAATCTTGTAGTTATTTTTAAGTTTAATCGTTGATTTTGAAGTATGTTTTTGAATATCTATAACAATATATTTTGCTTCCTCACCCTATTCTTTCATAAGACGAACAATTTCGGAAGATATTTGAGAAATATCGTATGCTCCGGGTGAAACTGTTATTGTTTTGTATCCACTTCCCGGATTATAGCTAAACTTGTCATTTTTCTCAGATAAATTAAATAAGGTATTATAAGTTTCCATGGACAATAAAGACTCCTCATATTCTTTTGTTGTGTCAAGTTGTCGTGGGTATGGGAATGAAGATGTGTGGTAGCTTGTTTTGAAATTAAAACTAAGGATTGTGCTTCTCATCTTATTTAATACGAGATAAAATGTCTTTATATTGGTATTTATTAATTATTTTCATGTTCATCAACTGGTCGAAAATGGCTGATGCTTCATTAAAACAATTGTTTCCAGCCTTCTTACTACCTAAGAACAATAACAGTCTATTGACTCATTGTGATGGGTCATTTGGAAGAAAACTAACACCTGAACCAAGGATAGTTAAAGCCTGAATAACGTGTTTCTCCTTCTCATTCTTCCTACTTTTACCAGAAAGACTAACCCTATAATTCCGACTAAACTAAAGACTAACAGGAAGAGTCCAGCAGATCAATATCTACTCTATCATCATTATTTTTCTTATCCAATGGTTTAACAATATACTTTGATTCATCCCTCACAGCTGAACCTTGTCTTCCATCTTTTGTGAGAAGAAACATTAATCTTGGAGTTAGTTTAAGAGGAGGTTGAGCAGAACTCAAGAACCTTAATTCATCATTAAATATCAATACCTTTTCTTGAACAAGATGAAATATTGCTGGTTGTTCTGTTGGAATGAATCCTGCTTTGGTTTTTTTATTCCGCTGAATATTCATTGTTTTGAAGAGCATTCACAATATAATCAGGTGGTTGATTAATCTCTTCCAGTTGTTGAAATAATCCATCATCATTTTCTAATTCTCCTATATGTTCTAATTCTTCCTCCGTCATTTGACTGAAATCTTTTAACATTTGAAGTTTTTTTTAGAGTATATTCTATTGTGGGAACTGTGGAAACATCTGTAGTTTTTTTCTTGGGAAGTTTTTAAAAGAGGTTTAAAAATTTTGTCTTGTTTTCTTTCAAATGCTTCTTCACCCATTAGTTTCTGTCTGCATTTCTTCTTTATGTCTTCCTGTTGTTTTACAACTTTTGATACCAACTCTTGATGCTTTTAAATCTTCTTGCTCTTTCTTTCGCATCCATTTATTTATTGGAAAATATCCTTTAATGAATTGTAAAGATCAACAGGGAACTTTTCCTTTTCTTCATCATCCAAGTAGATGTGTTCAAATAAATTCTTTTCTTTAAATATTTCATCAAATTCTTTATAAACATTAATACGAGTTGTAATTTCTTCTTCACTAATACTTGCATCTCTTTCTTTTTTTTTTTTTGTATACCTTGTTGAGGCTCATGTGAGAGCAAACACACAACACACATCAAGGGGGCATGAGACAAGAGGGGCGGGAGTGGGAGGGACAAACCAGTAGTGAACAGACACATTAGGAGATCTGTGGAAGGGAGAGGGATGGGACGGGGAACATGGGGAATAGAAGATGGACTTTACAGGGACTTTCAGGAAGGAAAGCAAGCAATTTGAAGGAAGTGGGCTTGGTTGGATTAGCGGGGGTAGAAAAGATCGAGGATTTGGATGGGGGATGATAAGAGGTGGTGGCGAACAGCTGTTTTGAAAGCCTGGAGGGAAGAATGGGAAAGAATAGAGTGAGGGAGTTTATTCCAAAGGCGGGAAAAAAGAGGAATGAAAGAGTGAAGGTGAGCAGTGATTCGTGATTTTGGTATTTTTACCAGAAGGGGGTTGTTGGCTGACCTTGAGCACCCTAAGGAAATGTGGTGGGGGACAAATCGCAGAGAGAGAGCAGGGGCTCAAGGCTGGAGAGGAGATTGTAGAAGACAGAAAAACCACCTACCAACCTGCGGTGATTGAGTGAGAGGCCAAAAGACTCGGCCTCATTGCGGGAGTTGCCGATGATCCGAAATGTCCTGGTTTCTACAGCCTGAAGCCGAGAAAGGTGGGAGGCAGGAGCACTAGCCCAGAGGGGAGAGGAGTACTCCATCAGGCTATGGACAAAAGCTTTGTAAGTGGTCGTGAGCTCAGGAGGGCCGAGGAAGGACTTTACACGACGGAGGATTCCCAGTCGGCCACTGACTTCAGAGGCGAGGTTTGAAATGTGGCTTTCCCAGGAAAGGTCATGGCAGATAGTGAGACCCAGAAGCTTGAAAGAAAGGACTTCTTCCAGAGGATTGTTGAGAAAGTGGATGGGTGGGTTTTCTAAATGCTCCTTTCGGAGAGACATCGTGAGATTGTGAGATTTGTCCGGATTGAAAGACATGTTCCACGTGTTGGACCAGTTTGTGATTTTATCCAGATCTGCAGTGAGCGAAGAAGCTGCTGCTTGCCGGTCTGAGGGATGACCGATGAAATATAGAGGATTTTCCAGAGAGTCGGAGAGGTCATTGATGAAAACCAGAAAAAGAACAGGGCCCAGAACGCTACATTGAGGAACTCCAGCCTGGACAGGAAGAGGGGATGAAAGTACTCCATTTAGGGTCACACATTGACTGTGACAGGAGAGGAAGTCTGTGAGCCATGAGTGGAGATGGCCTTGGATACCATGGGAAGAGAGTTTGGTGAGTTGGGCAGGGTTGCAGACTGTGTCAAAAGTGTGTGATATGTCCAGGGATACAGCTCGGATTTCCTGTCTGGCATTGAGGACCTCCATCCATTCTTGGGAGAGCAGAGGCAGCATATCTAGGGTGGAGTGACCTGGTCTGAAACCAAATTGATGATTGGAAATCAAGCCATTGGAGAAGAGGAAGGATTTCATGTCTGAAGCGATGATGGATTCCATAACCTTGCTAATGATTGGGAGAAGGCTGATTGGTCTGTAGTTGCAGGGATCTGTTTTTGCACCTTTTTTTTGCAGGGCAGTGATGTTTGCAGATTTCCAAGCAGATGGCAGATGAGCTTGAGCAAATGAGAGGGTAAATAGAACAGAGAGAGGGTGAGCAACAGCAGAAGAGCAGACTTTGAGGACACATGGGCTGATGCCGCCTGGACCAGTTGCAGAGCCATCTCTGCTTTTCATACGTCTGTGTTGAGTTTCTTCATTAACATCAAAACCAAATTATAAAATCTTAACCCCAGGCGACCAGGGTTGTGTAAGGAAGGGCATCCGGTGTAAAACATGTGCCAAATCATTATGCGGATCATACGGATGATCTGCTGTGGTGACCCCTAACGGGAGCAGCCGAAAGAAGAAGAAGAAGAAGAAGAAAATCTTAACCCCACTCAGATGTTTAATAATAATTTGTCCCATTCCTTCTGGATTAGTTTCTAATATCCCAAGACCACCAGATTTTAGTTTCTTCAACTCGCTCTTACAATGTGAATATTTTGTTGTGCCAAGAGAAACGTCATCAAATATTTGACCTTCATTCCTCAATCGCATATGTTCCTCCACTGAAATATAGTGATAATCTTCACCTTTTACTTCTCCAGGTCTTATTGCTCTAGTTGTTGTTGATACAATGCATATCATGGGGTGTTTTTAAAGCAAATTTATAATATTCTCATTTGTACTATACAAGAACCTTGATTTATGAAAGTTTTTTTTTCCAAAAGCAGATTTACCCACAAGATTTATAATAATAGTTGTCATTTATATATGTAATTGTTTATAAAATAAAAAATATATCCCTTGATATCTCATCTTGTTTCACAACAATATATTTATATTTTTCAGATGTGTTCTTCATGTAATCCCCAAATTCCTTTTTACTACATAATGTAGAACAATTATTATCTCTCCAAAAATTGTTTATATCTTTTGAATTTAACTTGAATAAAATAAAAGTATTAGCATTGTTTCTGATGGAACGACGAGGAAGTTGAAAGTACGATTAACTAAGATACATACAATTACAAGAAGAATGTCTCCCTCTTGTGTAGTTGCTGTCCATTACCGTTTGGTTTCTCTCATTAACACAATCATCAAAGATAACAAGGTTCTTTTTTGATTTATCCAAATCTTGGGGAGAAGGTATATCATCCGTATTATCACTAAGAATGCAAGTTATCAGTTTTGATTTCTTTTTCTATCTCTGTGTATCACAAAATAGTTGTATTATATCTTCAATGTTATAATCATTTAGATTGTTTTGAAGTTTAAATAAACCGATTATATCTTCTTTTTGAAGACCAGCATTTAAACCTTGTGAGAGTAGTTGATACTCGGGTTGAAAACTCGACTTTGTGAAAATTATTAAATTATCATAATCTAAAAAGTTGGGAGTAAGGATCATCTTTAAAAGTAAGCAGGTTTTTCCACAACTGCTGGAACCAACTATAAGACATCTTAATTAATTTGGAAGATTTTTATGATTGTTAAAATATATCTTATTTTCCCAAATGGGTAAAAAAAATCATTCATTTATATATTTGGAAAACACGTTATTTAATTTATTATTGGCTTTTTTAGAAACTCTATATTTTAATCGAAGTTCAGGTTTAATTTCAAGATAATCCATTATTTTATTTATGCAATATCATGTGTTGATATTTCCCTGAAAATGACAATCATGAATAATATATAACAACAATCATTAGAACATTTCTCTGATACGTTCAGTTTCTTCCCTTGTACTTTACATTCATGTCTCCAATCAATCTTGTAAAGTAATTCATTTTTGGTGTAAATCTAAAATAATTATTTTCCCATTTATATTTTTTATTATCATTAATTGGAAGATAATCACAGAATATACATTGTTTATAGGCTTTTGACTCTGTTTAATCCCCATCTTTCACACGCAGGACAATTCTCAAATTTGTCATATGGAGAATCAGGGAATTCAAGAGGCTCAAAATCTAGCATATTTTAAAGTAAAACTTTACTTAAACTGAAATTCATCTTTGGTATCATCTTTGGTACTTTCACAATCCTCGACAAAACTACTTTCATAACTATTGTTTGAACACAAACACTCAGTATCATAACTGTCGTTTGAACACAAACTCTCGGTATCATCTTCGGTACTTTCACAATCATCTACAAAACTACTTTCATGACTATCGTTTGAACACAAACTCTCGGTATCGTAATCACTCTCATAATCTTCAAAATCTTCAGTTGAATAATGACTCGTATTTAATTAGGTCAAAAAAACATTACCATTGATATCTATATACTTTTTTTTTCATTAACTACATTTTTTTACATTTTTTTTTTACTACTACTACATTTTTTTACATTTTTTTTTTTACTACTACTACATTTTTTAGATTAAACGTGATTTTCAAATGATCCTTAACTACTATTGAATGAAATGTCATTTCACCTGATATATTAACATCCTTTATTTCATCAGGATTTACATCTTTAGGGTTGTTGAAAAAAAAAAATACAAATTTCTCCTTGCATATTACAGATGGTCTTATATTTTCTTTCTAAAGCTTCATCCATAAGGTTTTGATTTTTTGATACTTTTTCTTGTTTCATTGCTTTTTCTTGTTTTGAATATATTACCAGAAAGAGAGGAGAAACTTTTGTTCGAGATACTTTAATTGATGTTCTTCTAGATACACTAAGAGCCCTTCCACTGAAGGAAATTGAAGAACCCGTATTCTTCACCGTAATTGTTTTTATGGAATGTTTGTTATATTTATCTTTATTCAATTTTACATCCTTGACATATTTCTCAGTATCTTTAACAAATGTAGAGATTGATTGAAACTTGTCTTTTGTGTCTTGAAACATTGTATTTATTCAGTGAAAAAAGTTAAGGATAAAATGGTTTTAAGCACAGATTCACGTATAAATTAAACGTAATTTTATGAAGAAAATTTTAGTTTAAGTAAAGTTTTATTATATGAATATGGTGAATACAACGTACTGTGATGTTTGTAATCATGAATGTAAATATTATAAAAAAAAAAACACCTTCAAACCAACAAACACATTCAATCTCTTCAGACAAATATCTCCACTTGACCAAGAAACAAAACATTGTGATAGATGTGATAATGATATTCTTAAAAAGAATTATAATAAACATCTTCAATCGTGCAAACACGAGAACAATGAAGAAAGGGAGGGCGCCACTAAATTCTCCATTGAAAACGCTGATGAAGCATTTAAAGGACATATAAAAATAAGATTGTTTCGCTTTCAAGACCCCGGACCATCCTCAATCATGGAAGCTGTTATGGTTAAACAAAGTATTGAAACTTTTATTAAAAACACATTAACTGAAATGAAAACTTTTAAGTTTTATATGGGAGTAAAATTGAACATGGTAAGACAAGGTGATGAAACTCCTCCCGATATGAGGACAAACCCAGACTTTCTCTAACCATTTCAATATTTTGTAAGATGTGATATTTACGATGATCTCCAGAGACAGGAACAAGATGTTTATAACCCTGTAGTAGATAGTGGATTTACTATCACAAAAATAAGCTTTTTAGATACACACATCTTAAAATCAGATCCTCTTCAAGCTTTTTCTTACAGTGATTGACCAAAAGATGTAAAAACTTAAGAAAGCAGTTGTTAATATTCAAAACAAAGATAATAAATCTTTTCTATGGTCTGTTCTTGCTCACTAACGTCCTCCACAATGGAAACCTGAAAGGGTTGAACATTATAAGAAATATGATAATACATTAAATGTTAAATATTTAAAGTTTCCAATGTCATTGAGAGATATTCCTAAATTTGAGAAAATGAATAATCTATCTGTTAATATATATGGATTAATGGATACAAACAAAGTTCAGATATTAAAAATTTCAAACAACTATAAAAATGATGAAACACACATTGACCTTCCCCACTTTACTTCAAAGGAAAAATCACATTATGCTTTCATCTAAAATATCTCAAGATTAACCAAATCACAACTATGTAAGAGAAAATGTAAAACGTATCCTTGTAAGAGATGTCTCAACTCCTTTCACACAAAAGAATGATTAAATCAACATTCAAAATATTGTAGTAATCATAAATCAACCGTAATCAATTTGCCAAAAGCAGGTTCAAACATATCATTCAAAGATATTAACAAATCTATAAAACATCCATTTGTGATGTATGCTGATTTTGAAAGTGTCCTTGAAAAGATAGATACTGTTTCCCCAAATCCAAATAAATCGTACACAAATAAATATCAAAAACATACTCCTTGTGGTTTCTGTTATTATATCACATCAGCTGTTGTTGATGAATACAACAAGTTAGAACTTTACAGAGGGGAAGATGCCTCAGAGGAGTTTCTAAGACAATTGGAAAAAGATTGTATAAGACTAAGATAAATAATGGTGAAAACCTATAAACCAATGTCATTAACAAAGGAAGAGGAAAAGGAATTTATAGGGAACAGTACCTGTCATATTTGTGAGGAGGAAATTATGGAGTTTAAAGTTAGAGATCATTGTCATCTTATTGGTAAATATAGAGGTCCTGCTCATTCTTGTTGTAATATTAATTACAAACCTCCAAACTTTATTCCAGTCTTTCTTCACAACAACGCTCACTATGACACACATCTATTTATAAATGAACTTTCAAAGACATTCGGAAATATTTTCGCCATTCCAAACACAGATCAAAAATACATCTCATTCGCAAAAATAATTTATACATCCCCCATAACCCATATCAGATTTCTTGACACATACAAGTTTATGGGAGATTCATGATCTGAGTTAGCATCAAATATTAACAAACTTCCCGAGTCTTAAATCATATTTCTCAAATCAAGAAGAGATTGATCTCCTATCACAAAAGGGAATATGTCCGTATGACTATAGATTCATTTGAAAGGTTTAAAGAAACAGAACTTCCTTCAAGTAAAAATGTTTCTATGGTAAGTTGAATAATACTAATATTTCTGATGAAGATTATAGACAAGCTAAAAAGGTTTGGGAGAAGTTTAATATAAAGAATCTTGGGGAATATCATGATTTATATCTTAAAACTGATGTACTGTTATTAAGTGATGTGTTTGAAACTTTTAGAATAGTCTGTAAAAATAAAAATTCTTATGGATTAGACCACGCTCACTATTACACAGCCCCGGTTTTGGCTTGGAGTGCTATGTTAAAAATGACAAAACAAAATTTGGAATTAATCAGTGATATAGATATGCTTTTAATAATAGAGAAGGCTAAAAGAGGAGGAATATCTCAAGTATGTTCCAAGAGATATGCTAAAGCAAATAACAAATATCTTCCTGATTATAATAAGAATGAGGACAACTCTTACCTGATGTATTATGATGCTAACAATTTGTACGGGTGGGCCATGTCTCAATCTTTACCTTCTGGAAAACTTAAATGGGTTAAAGAAAAACATTATGAAAAAGTTTTACTTGATATTGATAACTCGTCTCAATAAAAATTGTATGAGGTTGAAGTTGGATATTATTTTGAGGTTGATTTAAAATACCCTGAAGAACTTCATAATAAACATAAAGACCTACCCTATGCCTCTGATAAAGAAAGTCCAAGAAAAGAATCGTTAAGTGATTACCAACAGTCATTTAATATAAAGGGTAAATCTTCAGAAAAACTACTTCCTACATTAAATGATAAAGAAAGTTGTGTTTTACATCAAAGGAACTTGAGACAATATTTATCTGTTGGGTTGAGAGTGAGGAAAATTCATAGGGTTTTGAAATTTAAACAAAGTCCATGGTTAAAGAAGTATATTGATTTTAATACAGAAAAGAGAAAAAAATGCAGAAACGGATTTTGAGAAGGACTTTTATAAATAAATGAATAATGCTGTATTTGGAAAGACGATGGAAAATGTTAGGAATCGAGAAAACATAAGACTTGCTACATCTTGGAAACAGGCCTCAAAGTTAA
>NC_140974.1:8199063-8204063 GCF_056783735.1 Eptatretus burgeri
AGGAACCTGAATGTTGTGTGCAATTGAATTCCCAAATTCGTAACAATATATATATATATATATATATATATATATATATATATATATATATATATATATATATATATATATATATATATATATACACATATATATATATATACACACACACCAATCCGAGAGGAAAACATGCAGCCCTCTGCAAGAAAGTTGAAATTGGAATGCTAGTTTACCATTCAGCATGAGAATGACCCAAAGCACCCAGCCGAAACTGCACTCGAGTGGCGAAGGAACAAAAAGATAAATGTCCTTGAGTGACCTAGTCAGAGCCCCGACCTAAATCCAATCGAAAATGTGTAGCAGGACTTGAAGATTGCTGTCCATCAACACTTCCCACACAACTTGACTGAGTTTGAACAGTTTTGTACAGAAGAATGGGAAAATATTGCCCAATCAAGGTGTATAAATTTGTGAGAGACCTATCCCAACAGACTCACAGCTGTAATTGCTGTCAATGGTGTTTCCATCAAGTATTAACTCAGGAGGGTGAACACTTATCCAACCAAGATATTCTCGTGTATTTTTTATTAATTTTCTGAAATTTATAGAATTTGTTTTTCACTTGGAATGTGCCGGTTGCTATGTGTAAATAAAAAGTTGGAAAAAGCAGTCTGATTTAATGCAATATCATTCCAGGCTATGAGGCAACAAAAGGTGAAAATTTTGAAAGGGGTGTAGACTTTCTTTCGGCAATGTAATTCAAATGATATAAAATCATGATTTTAAAGGCTGTAGAAAAATAAAAAATAATCAACTTTTTGAGAGCTTTACTGCCATAGCTGCACCATCTTTTACACCATCTCATTAGTCCACATTCACAAATAAAAAAGCAGGGTTACGTGATCGTTGCCATACGTGTGTATGTATTTGTCTGCATTTTGTTATTCCACTTTCTCGAGAACTGCTTAACGGATTGATCATGTTGTCATATGTAACGTGGTGTGGCAGCCATGTTGGAAAAGAGAAAAGTTGGACATCAGTAGCTCCAAAATTGCTCCATAGAAAAAATTGAAACTTGGCACCTGTCAAGTACTCCCCATGGGAAAGAATTGTGATATTTTAAAAAGATGTCATGGGTGCCTTCATTATGACGTCATAATTGCATACGTAGAACACAACATCTGAACAGTATGAAAATGTTTGAGGGTCATCTAGGCATAAATTGATCATCAGAAAATTTTTTTTTATTGTGGCATCGGTCACGTGGTTCAGCAGCAATATTAAAAAACAAAAATCTTCAAAAATCATCTTTACCAAAATGGCTGAACAGATTGAAGAGAACCTTTACAAATCTGACTACCAATCCATGAGCAACAAAAGTTCCCCACCTATGATGTCATGGGTCACATGGTTTGGCAGCCATATTGGATTTACACTAAAACCCCTTAAAATGTTCTCCAGAATGGCTGGACAGAATGAGGGGAAACTTCACACGCATGCTCCAATTCTTGGGGATACCAGAATAATTGATACAATTTCATGGATAATTGTGTTTAATGGGTAATTGAGAGGTCACATGGTTGGGCAGCCATACTGGATTGCAGGAAAACATTAAACAAAATTATCTGTCTTGAACCGCTGCATAAATCAACATGAAACTTCAAAATTATGATCGAGTAGTGATGCGGAATCTATGTTTTCAATTTCAACCTGATCGGATGGTCTGTCAGCCAGAATTATTTCATTTTTTGAATCTGAATTCTTATATATTTTAATTATTTTTTGAATAACCCTCACTTAACTTTGCTTGGATGGGTTTGAGGGTAGAGTAGTAGTTGCAACCTGATTCATGTCTAGGTTCCTCCCGATGAGTTAATCTTTGCTTTTTGCTTGATCAGGTTCCTTCTGATGACTCCACTGCACTCTCTGTTTTATTTGGTCTTCCATTTGATTTGAATTTAATTTTTGTCAGTATAAATTTCCCACCAGAAGAGTTGGCTCACAACAAGTCCTTCTCAAGACTGTGTGGGGTAACTATTCTTTGAATACCATCTAGTTTAGCATTTTTCATGAATTATTTGTGCCTCTTCTTTGCCTCCTTTATGACCTTCCAAAAATCAGTAAGTTTTCTGTTTGGAAAGATTTGTAATTTTGTTTTGCTGCCAGACAGACAGGTGGACTAAAAAAAAAAGTAGTGGTACTGTGTGTGCACGCCCAGGTGGAGATTTTCCAAATTCAGAGCCAAGTCCTACTCGACTGTGTTCCAATTTGTGTTCAAAATGTAATATTCAATTGAAATCAAGTTGTTCCTTGATAATAAACTGACGTTTATAGACAGACAGACAAAGTGAACCCATTGCCTAACCCTGTTTTTTAAGTGAACCCAGTGCCTAACCCTGTTTTTTATTTGTATGCTCGGGGTTAAAAAAAACCCAACAAAAAAAAAAAACAGTTTATTTCAGATGTACTCAATGCAATGGCAAAGTCAGGTCATGTGTGGGAGCAGGTGATGGAGCAGCGCGTCGCTGCGTCCACTTTCCGCCGGTACTCCAGGGGCCTCCGTCTGGCCATCCCCCAGGCAGATGCCTGGCCCATCCCCATCTCCTTGAGATGCCGATCAACCTGTTGCAACCAAGAGGTATGTGGTTGGCCCAATGGCCTCATCCACTCAAGAAGCTCCCTCGCTAAGAGAAGCTGGTGAGTAGGATCAGCGTCAGGAAAATGAGCCACATGTCCATACATCCGCAGCTGATGCTTAAGGAAGATGAAGGTAACAAATTTCATTTGAGTCTCTCATTGTAACCGCTCATTGGGCACAAAGTCTGACCAACGATAACCAACGATTCTCTGAAGAGACCTGGTACCAAAATAATTAAGTCTCCCTCTCAGATCCTTGGTCAGAGTCCAAGTCTCACATTCAAAGAGCAAAACTGGAAGCACCAAGGAACTGAATACTCAGACATTCATCCTGCACAGGTACCGTCAGCGCAACACTCCATGATCCAGTGAATCCATGACTCACCAGGCATGACCCAGACGTCGATTGACCTCTCGCTCTCAGCCAGCAGAGACATGAATATCACAGGTGCAGACAAGAAAGCAGCATCCACTTGTCATTGAAAGCCTGGATCTTAGTTTTGACCCAGGAAAACCGTAATCCCAGTGGCTCCGACTCCTCACTTAGCACATTGAGAGTCTCCGCAAAGATGACTGCATAATCTGCGAAATCAAGGTCAGTGATCTTGACATTCCCAAATAATGCACGACAGCTTGATCGCTCCGGAATCCTCCCCAGAATACAGTCCATGCAAGCACTCAAAAGTGCTGGGGCCAGTACACTCCTGACAAGCTCCAGTAACAACTGGAAATGAGTTGAAGATGGTATCACCACATCTCACAGCACTCTCTGTATCGTAGTTTAGTTCAGACATCAGATTGATCAGTTTTAGTGGTACCCCACGAAGACCAAGAATCCTCCAGAGGGCATCCCGATTCACTGAATCAAATGCCTTATAGAGATCAACATAGGCTGCAAGCAGACCCTACCGAAACTCTCATCTGCGTTTGGTGAGGACCTAAAGAGCAAGGATACGGTCAATCGTTCACCTCTTTGGTGTAAAGCCTGACTCCTCTTGGCACTGGTGCTCAAGCAGATGGTGGCGGACCCTATCAATAATTATCTGAGCAAAGAACTTGCACAGAATTGAGAGCAGCGTCACCCCTTGATAGTTATTGCAGTCCTGGCAATCACCCTTCCCTTTCCAGAGAGGGACAGCAAGGTTCCTCTTCCAGTCAGTTGAGATGATGCATGATCTCCAAACAGAGCACAGAACAGCATGCAACGACATGAGTGCAGCATTTCCACCAGCCTTGTGAAGTTCAGCATGGATGCCGCAGACCCCAGGAGTTTTACCCTCATTTCAACTGGTTCACCGTAGGCTGTGTTTCCACAAATGAAGGTGGATGACAGTTGATTGGAGGGTCAGCAATAGGGATAGTAACAACCCTGACATCCAACTTGACAGCTGGTGGATTAGCCTGGTGCAGCCGCTCATAGTAACCCTGCCCAGTGGGCCGTCACTTCGGATTCCACTGTCAAGAGCCCACCACCCTCTGCTCTAACTGTAGTACACCAAGGGGTGGGCTTGGTGGAACACAATGTGTGAATTCCCCTGTAAGCAGAACAAGAATCATTTCATCACTGGCGTTGCTTTACCCCCCTCACAGATTCCTCACACATAGGCATCCTTGTCCATCCTTCGTGCACGTACTTCTTTATGCTTCAACTCCCTGAACAGTTCAGCTCTGCCATTAAAACTGGCCCTGCGACCCTGGTCAATGGTACCCAGTGTCCCTTGAGAGACAAAATTATTCTTTGCCTGATGGTGAGTTCCAAGACATCCACAGGCAACATCAAGGACGGATGTCTTAAAGGCACTCCACAACTCCTCATGATTCCCAAAGCAACCAGACCCTCCTAATCCCCACTCAGCCTGTTCGCAAACTCCTCAGCTCCCTTCTCATTCTTGAGCTTGCCAACATCCAGCCTTGGCTGGGATGGTACCATTCTCCCAGATTTAACCTACAACTTCAGAGTTGCTACAACAAGCTTGTGGTCAGTATTGAGGTACTGAGCACTGCGGTAGACCCTATATTTCTGGATCATCCTCCAGCGATCATCAACGAGCCCATGGTCACTCTCCTTTCCCACACCACCAGCGCTGGAATACCAAGCATCACAGGAAGTAATCCCATGAAGTGGTTTTTCGGATTTGACATTTTTTGATTTCTGCGGAATTAAATATTTTTTGGTGGCTGGAGTGCAATTACTGCCACCAACCTCCTAAAAATAAGTAACCCAACTGCAGGAGGATGTCTGCAGACACAGTTGGGCACAAGAAATGGATGGCCGTTGGCTCACAATGAGCTCCTCCGCCCTTTGACAGGTTTGGTTTTTAATCCTGCAGAGTGTACATATCATACACCCTCCTCACCAGAAATCCTGGAGGGGGAGATGATTT
>NC_140974.1:8216563-8229063 GCF_056783735.1 Eptatretus burgeri
TTTTGAGGTGCTGGGTATGAGCATTGCTCGTCCAACGGCGGCAAACATTTTTCCTTCTCGAAGCATATAATCGAGCACCTTTACCTTACCCTTCTCCTGGAGCGTCCCAGGACCTTCCTCTGGCACTTCGTTTCCTTGCCAGAAGCCTTAGAAGGTGCAGGGCGTTTGGGCGGTCCTTGGAGAAAAAAAACGTAGAAAATATTCGAAGTTCACAAGCGAAACTTTGTCTCATGCGTTGAAGGTGGAGGGCGTTTGGGTGGTCCTTGGAGAAAAAAACGTAGAAAATATTCGAAGTTCACAAGCAAAACTTTGTCTCATGCGTTGTGTAACTGGTCGAGCACCACGCGTTATAATTTATTGCTTAAATAATTGACACCACTATCACCAATGACTTTAAGTGTTGTTCCTTTGGGTAACTCTATGTTCTTTGCAGAGTTATTCCCCATCTTATGTTCTTAACTTGTCAACCGCCTAAAGCTTTAGTCTTGTCTCCTTTTATCACGGGATCAAAATCCCCCTTTCTTGCATACCGTCTGATAGCTTTCTTTCCTCTCTTTAACGTGCAGGATCAAAGTCCCGCTCTACTCAATCGCCTTTAGCCTTCTCTCTTATGGACGGGCCTTTAACCCTCCCCTTTATGGTACAGGATTCAAACCTGTTCCCTCGTTTCTACAGGACTCTAACCTGTTTTTATTACCACAGAATACAGGACTCGAACCTGCTTCCCCATATTTCACTTGGATATCCTTATTTTCTACCTTTCCCGGTCCCAAGATACGGCCTGCCAGCCCTCTTTGTGCCCTTCAAACAAACCGCATTCGAATCACCTCATATGTTTTACCGTTACAGTTCTTTTTCCGAGCAGATCCTGGAGCTGCGTCCGGCGGGTCACTGCCCACCAAGTGTACAGTTTTCACCTAACTAGGGCTCCCTGTCTTAGGTGCCCTATATGTGCAATTTCCATGGACCTTTTAGCTGAACCCTTGCGATCGCTGTACACCAAGTGGAGTCCCAACTTCCACACCGCCAGCATCAGTCGAATGCCCTCCTCGTCGCCAAATGTTATGACTCTTCACCCGGCCGAGTGATGACAGAGTCGAATGAGGGTTCTCGAATTATACAATTTATTTCAGAGGATGGCACTACGCATGCGGAATGCGGCACAAAGGCCCTTCAGTCAGGGTTTGAGATTCTTGCTTCAAAACAGTTGTATATATAATCACACAAAAGCAGAACTGGGTGTAGACTAAAAGTGTGTGCTAAGGGATAAAGAAATAAAGAAATAAATGTGGCAGTGGGATTCTTTTCCCCCTCCCTATGGGCCCTAGGGGAAGTTGAATCAGTCAATCTTCAGATTCGCAACCCAACAGTTCATCTTGCAAACTAATGACTTTCTAAACCTCCAACACCGACACATGTTGATAGCAAAGGCGAAACCCTTGTGATATGACTCAGAACAGGAATGTTTGGGATGTCAGCATGCAATGAAGGAATAGTGCAGGGACATGCTGTTGGTCAGCTGCAGATAAAACAGGAAGAGTGAAAAAGGCTGTCCAAAGAAACAGTTAGGGCAACCTGAAACATTTAAAGCAACATTTTTAAGGCAAGGTTCGAATCCTGACAGCTGATTAATATACAACTATTGACTATTGATTAGAAATTCAACTATGGTTCAAATGTGACCTCCTAGCATATCATCATTCGTCTCACCTCCTTCGTTCGCTCGTTTCGAAGCGACTCCGAGCACGCCTCGAGAACCCGGCCGTTCCTCACACACAGCACTCCTTTCGTCCCCTTTTCTTTTCTCCTTCAAGTCGTGAGGTGAATCGATGTGCAGGTTCTGCTTTCTCTGCCGGTCGATTCACCACTGCCTTTTTCTTTTCTCTCTCGCCTCGACATGCGAGCTCCTTCGACACACGTCTGTCTCGGCGACTCCCTGACCAAAGGCTCCTCCCCTCATGTGACTTCCTGTCCAGGCCACACCCCTTGCTCTAGGCCACTCCTCTCAGCCGACTGGGAGGGGCCTATTCTGGAATGAGGAAGGAATAATAGCGATCTCTCGTTTCACTCGTTTCACCACCATAGCACGAACACAAAAACAGTCTGTTACACCTCCCGACACACACATATCATCCCTTATACCACACAACCTATCTATACATGAATTTAATGGGGGAACTGAGCGAATTCTGTATTTAGTATTCCCGTAAGGGCCATTTCCGTAACACTACCCCCACCTTTCTCCCGAGGCTCTCCGAGCCTCCATCTGGGACAGCCCACGGCAATGGCCCTGTCTAACATACAGCACAGATCTCCCATTTACTCTCACCCACACCATGGGAAGCACTTAACTCCAAAATTCAGTGTCACAGTAAGATTGGCATGTCCCTATCCTAGTGTGTCGGGTCTCCAATCTAACAAACAAATTTACACTTCATGCACACTACTTAACATTCTAATTATGGATTTGAACGGGAGGGCATTCAATTTTACTTTTAATACCACATTTGCATAGGAGCAGAACATTCAAAGGTTCAAAGTTTTTTTTTCACGTGTTTGCTCCTTCATGACCCCCTCCCGTCAATATTGTCCATTCACCCCTGAGGGTTTCCTCACTTCGTGGCCTTATTGGCCTCTCACCAGGTGAGTTCAGTCGGCCCAGTGGCCTAATCTCACAAATAGTTATTTGGCTCACTGAGCCCACAAAATGGCATGAATCTTCGGCTGCAACGGCCCACAAAAGCACCTTGGCCTCAATGGCCCACAAAAATGCTTCGGCCCATATGGCCTACTCACAAGCAGCAGTGGGCAACAAGCCCTGCATTGGACAGCAGATGACACAGCAATGGTGGCACGATGATATCGATGGTAAACAAATGCAGTTCGGAGGTGTTCTTGAGGACGCAAATGGGTGTGATGACCTTAGACTAGTGGAGGTGGAGTGTACCCTTAACCTTCTTTGCCTGACTTGTTTTGGTTAGGTTCTCCCCCTTTTTTTTTTCTTTCTCTTTTTTTTCTTTTACAGACAGGACGGTGTGTTTCTTACTCAACTGTTATCTTTGTGGATGCGTGCTCATGACATACTGGTGGCCTCTCTGGCACTTGGAGAGGGTGACCTAGCCTGGCCCTTGCCAACAATTTCTCCCATCAACACTACTCGTACCAGGTGTCACACATGAATGGTGCGGAGGAGAATCCATCGAACCTAACCATTCACTTTTAGTTCTAGACAATGCAACAAACCCTGCTATGGCTAGAATGATCCTAATGACCCATTAATTTGTCACGACGTCCATCGTCCGTTGTTCTCCTCCATACTGCCCCAATTGTTTATTTCCAAATGTTTAAACCAGACATCAAAATCTCTTCACAAGTCCCATGAACCTCTGCATGGGTCTAACCAGGCATTTCAATCCTTCCGCAAACAAGCCACTCTTTGTCATCCACTTGTTTCAGGTGCGTTTAACGCTCTGTCTGTAATGTCTCCACCACTTTTTTAAATAATAATCACCCAAATCCACTCGTGCCACTCTTATGCCTTCTGTCATCTCTCAATCTTGCAATCACTTCCGGTAATACCTCCAATCAAGATTTTCACATCCCCATAAGCCTACTTCTTTGGCTCATTGGAAGGGGGGTGAGGGAACGAATCCCTCATTACCCATTACATGACCCCGCTGCCTTTCCGCCATGGCTCAAATGGGGTCACGCCTCAATGGGGGCCATGATCTACCCCCTCCTTTTCTCCAGGGTTCGCGCAAGTCAGGCAAACCCCAATCAGTGGAATGACCTCCCCCTCTTCTCCAGGGTTCACAGAAGTCAGGTATACCCCAATAGGTGGAACGGCCTCCCCCTCTTCTCCACAACTCTCTCAAGACAGATAAACCCCACTCAGCTAGCCAAACCACTCGTGTGCTCAGAAGGGTCCGAAGACCAAATGACACACGCCAGTGCTGCCTGCCACTCATCTGCACTCCACTCCAAAGTTCCTGTGAGGCTGATAGAGAAATCAAAATCCATTTTGTAAATTGGATTTCTAAAATTCAATCCAACACTGCTCCTGGATGCAGCACCTCTAACTCTGTAAGAACCCATGCGGAGCTGTCCATTATGGTTTCTGTCCCCTGGCTCAAATTCAGTCCTGGTGGCATTTCTATTTCCTCTTGCACTTCAAACCTATTTCCCATGGCTCCACTCATTCCATGCTCAGGACTCCCACACACAGCAGGCTGCACACATTCCAAGGTTATGTGTTGACCTTCCACACCTACAACCTTGCCTGTGTACTGACCAA
Source organism: Eptatretus burgeri (assembly GCF_056783735.1). Classification (NCBI taxonomy): domain Eukaryota; kingdom Metazoa; phylum Chordata; class Myxini; order Myxiniformes; family Myxinidae; genus Eptatretus; species Eptatretus burgeri. The sequence goes on from NC_140974.1 coordinate 8,220,858, forward strand.
CTGCCTTGCATTCCAGGGTTACATTCTCGACCGCCAGGTGAGTACTCACAGACACTTCGGCCTCGGCAACACATACCGGTGCTGTAGTCTGGACTGTGGGCTCACAACATTCATTCACAGGCACTCCACACACACATTCAGGGGTCACGCATACGTGCACCCCATCAGGCAGAGTCTCTTCATTAACATAAAATTTACTTTCTCCCTTAAGCTCACCGTCCGCACCATGTATGCATGTACCCACGTACCTGCTTCGTTCCAGAGTCACCTCTGTCCGGTCGCTTCTCTCCAGCAGGTTTCTCATCATCGGTTCGCCATACTCCTCCGGGGCTGTCAGCTCCACATGCTGGACCTGCTCAAAATGTATCTCACTTGTTAACAACCCCACATGCTCCCTCGATGTCAATGTCTCAATCACCAGGGTTTGCTCTAAGTGTGGTGTCATCCGACGAGTGATGTCAATCAAGTTCCGCACCACCAACATTACTCCCTGTGGTGATGTCACACATCCCAAATTATGGTGCTCTTCTACTTCCTGGCTCGGTTTTCTTTTCCATTTGAGTCGTTCTTCCTCTCCGAGCCTTTTAAGTTGTTCGTTATCTTTCCGGAGTTTTTCCATCTCCGTGGACTCCAACTTTGCTCTCTCCTTGAATTGGACAATTTCAAATTCATACTGTTTTTGTTTTCTACCCCACTCTCTCATGTTCTTCATTCTCCAATCTCATCGTTTCTTTCAATTGGCATATTTCCTTTTCCTGTTTCATTCGTCGTTCTTTCACGATCTCCGCATATTTCAACCTTGCTTTCTCCTTTTGTTGTTCTTGTCCCTCTTTTTGTTTCCTCCTCCACTGTCTCTCTTGTTCCTCATTCTCCTTTTAAGTTCTCTCTATCCCCGTAATTACTAATTTGCTCTTCCTCTATTCTTTCATTCAGTTTGCTCTTCGCATATTCCGATTGACGGGTATAAAACACTACCAAATTCTTTTTTCCACATAGTTTGTCGACTCTGTTGGCTAAGTTATGTTTTTGAAACCAAATTCGTTCCGGTAAATGGTCCAATCGCTGTGTCTCCCCGTACATGTAATTTTGCTGAAGCTCGTCTGCGTGCTGTTGTGACTCATCCACTCCACTTTGAACCTCCTCGATATAGTCTTCATAATGCTTCACCTTTTCCAAGACATCCCTCAATTGTGCCTGAAGCTTGCCAATAGTTCGCGTAGTCATCCTGCCACGCCTGCCATGGCACATGCCGTGACCACGTGGTCTGAATCGGTGTGCGGGAGTGTTTCCTTCGCTCCATGTGGCTTGTTGCGCTATAATTAGCCCACTCCCGCTCCGTGTAGCACTGAGATGGAGCTGCACCACCATTTTGCGACTCCATTTTCTTTATAATTTGCAAATTTTTCCTCCGATCCGTTCAAGCATAAAATCACTACCAATTGTTAACAAAATCGGTGTTCTGCAAATTTACAGAGGTGGAAGCGGAGAGTTCGCCATCCCACTCCTGACGACCAGTTGTTGCGGATCCGGGGTGGCGGGAATCTGACTCGGTCCCTGGTGCCACCCTCGCCACCACCGTCTCCGGGAGTCTATAACGCCGGCCGGCTCGGCACAGGCCTCGGGTCACGCAACTTCAATTGCGATACCAACATACTCCTGTACCTTACCAGTTGGGGAGATAGAACCCGCGCAAAGTGAAAATGTGAGATGAATGGACGCCTCCCCCCAAAAAAATCGACTGGTCTGGTTTGGTCGGTTTGGCAGTGATTGGGTTTGAGGTGCTGGAGATCTACTAGTCTGGTCTGGTCGGTTTTGAGGTGCTGGGTATGAGCATTGCTCGTCCAACGGCGGCAAACATTTTTCCTTCTCGAAGCATATAATCGAGCACCTTTACCTTACCCTTCTCCTGGAGCGTCCCACGACCTTCCTCTGGCACTTCGTTTCCTTGCCAGAAACCTTAGAAGGTGCAGGGCGTTTGGGCGGTCCTTGGAGAAAAAAACGTAGAAAATATTCGAAGTTCACAAGCGAAACTTTGTCTCATGCGTTGAAGGTGGAGGGCGTTTGGGTGGTCCTTGGAGAAAAAAAACGTAGAAAATATTCGAAGTTCACAAGCGAAACTTTGTCTCATGCGTTGCGTAACTGGTCGAGCACCACGCGTTATAATTTATTGCTTAAATAATTGACACCACTATCACCAATAACTTTAAGTGTTGTTCCTTTGGGTAACTCTATGTTCTTTGCAGAGTTATTCCCCATCTTATGTTCTTAACTTGTCAACCGCCTAAAGCTTTCGTCTTGTCTCCTTTTATCACGGGATCAAAATCCCCCTTTCTTGCATACCGTCTGATAGCTTTCTTTCCTCTCTTTAACGTGCAGGATCAAAGTCCCGCTCTACTCAATCGCCTTTAGCCTTCTCTCTTATGGACGGGCCTTTAACCCTCCCCTTTATGGTACAGGATTCAAACCTGTTCCCTCGTTTCTACAGGACTCTAACGTGTTTTTATTACCACAGAATACAGGACTCGAACCTGCTTCCCCATACTTCACTTTGATATCCTTATTTTCTACCTTTCCCGGTCCCAAGAAACGGCCTGCCAGCCCTCTTTGTGCCCTTCAAACAAACCGCATTCGAATCACCTCATATGTTTTACCGTTACAGTTCTTTTTCCGAGCAGATCCTGGAGCTGCGTCCGGCGGGTCACTGCCCACCAAGTGTACAGTTTTCACCTAACTAGGGCTCCCTGTCTTAGGTGCCCTATATGTGCAATTTTCATTGACCTTTTAGCTGAACCCTTGCGATCGCTGTACACCAAGTGGAGTCCCACCTTCCACACCGCCAGCATCAGTCGAATGCCCTCCTCGTCGCCAAATGTTATGACTCTTCACCCGGCCGAGTGATGACAGAGTCGAATGACGGTTCTCGAATGATATGATTTATTTCAGAGGATGGCACTACGCATGCGTAATGCGGCACAAAGGCCCTTCAGTCAGGGTTTGAGATTCTTGCTTCAAAACAGTTGTATATATAATCACACAAAAGCAGAACTGGGTGTAGACTAAAAGTGTGTGCTAAGGGATAAAGAAATAAAGAAATAAATGTGGCAGTGGGATTCTTTTCCCCCTCCCTATGGGCCCTAGGGGAAGTTGAATCAGTCAATCTTCAGATTCGCAACCCAACAGTTCATCTTGCAAACTAATGACTTTCTAAACCTCCAACACCGACACATGTTGATAGCAAAGGCGAAACCCTTGTGATATGACTCAGAACAGGAATGTTTGGGATGTCAGCATGCAACGAAGGAATAGTGCAGGGACATGCTGTTGGTCAGCTGCAGATAAAACAGGAAGAGTGAAAAAGGCTGTCCAAAGAAACAGTTAGGGCAACCTGAAACATTTAAAGCAACATTTTTAAGGCAAGGTTCGAATCCTGACAGCTGATTCATATACAACTATTGACTATTGATTAGATATTCAACTATGGTTCAAATGTGACCACCTAGCATATCATCATTCGTCTCACCTCCTTCATTCGCTCGTTTCGAAGCGACTCCGAGCACGCCTCGAGAACCCGGCCGTTCCTCACACACAGCACTCCTTTCGTCCCCTTTTCTTTTCTCCTTCAAGTCGTGAGGTGAATCGATGTGCAGGTTCTACTTTCTCTGCCGGTCGATTCACCACTGCCTTTTTCTTTTCTCTCTCGCCTCGACATGCGAGCTCCTTCGACACACGTCTGTCTCGGCGACTCCCTGACCAAAGGCTCCTCCCCTCACGTCACTTCCTGTCCAGGCCACACCCCTTGCTCTAGGCTACTCCTCTCAGCCGACTGGGAGGGGCCTATTCTGGAATGAGGAAGGAATAATAGCGATCTCTCATTTCACTCGTTTCACCACCATAGCACGAACACAAAAACAGTCTGTTACACCTCCCGACACACACATATCGTCCCTTATACCAAACAACCTATCTATACATGAATTTAATGGGGGAACTGAGCGAATTCTGTATTTAGTATTCCCGTAAGGGCCATTTCCATAACACTACCCCCACCTTTCTCCCGAGGCTCTCCGAGCCTCCATCTGGGGCAGCCCACGGCAATGGCCCTGTCTAACATACAGCACAGATCTCCCATTTACTCTCACCCACACCATGGGAAGCACTTAACTCCAAAATTCAAAGTGTCACAGTAAGATTGGCATGTCCCTATCCTAGTGTGTCCGGTCTCCAATCTAACAAACAAATTTACACTTCATGCACACTACTTAACATTCTAATTATGGATTTGAATGGGAGGGCATTCAATTTTACTTTTAATACCACATTTGCATGGGAGCAGAACATTCAAAGGTTCAAAGTTTTTTTTTTTTTCACGTGTTTGCTCCTTCATGCCCCCTCCCGGCAATATTGTCCATTCACCCCTGAGGGTTTCCTCACTTCGTGGCCTTATTGGCCTCTCACCAGGTGAGTTCAGTCGGCCCAGTGGCCTAATCTCACAAAGAGTTCTTTGGCTCACTGAGCCCACAAAATGGCATGAATCTTCGGCTGCAATGGCCCACAAAAGCACCTTGGCCTCAATGGCCCACAAAAATGCTTTGGCCCATATGGCCTACTCACAAGCAGCAGCGGGCAACAAGCCCTGCATTGGACAGCAGATGACACAGCAATGGTGGCACGGTGATATCGATGGTAAACAAATGCAGTTCGGAGGTGTTCTTGAGGACGCAAATGGGTGTGATGACCTTAGACTAGTGGAGGTGGAGTGTACCCTTAACCTTCTTTGCCTGACTTGTTTTGGTTAGGTTCTCCCCCTTTTTTTTTTTCTTTCTCTTTTTTTTTTTCTTTTACAGACAGGACGGTGTGTTTCTTACTCAACTGTTATCTTCGTGGATGCGTGCTCATGACATACTGGTGGCCTCTCTGGCACTTGGAGAGGGTGACCTAGCCTGGCCCTTGCCAACAATTTCTCCCATCAACACTACTCATACCAGGTGTCACACATGAATGGTGCGGAGGAGAGTCCATCGAACCTAACCATTCACTTTTAGTTCTAGACAATGCAACAAACCCTGCTATGGCTAGAATGATCCTAATGACCCATTAATTTGTCACGACGTCCATCGTCCGTTGGTCTCCTCCATACTGCCCCAATTGTTTATTTCCAAAAGTTTAAACCAGACATCAAAATCTCTTCACAAGTCCCATGAACCTCTGCATGGGTCTAACCAGGCATTTCAATCCTTCCGCAAACAAGCCACTCTTTGTCATCCACTTGTTTCAGGTGCGTTTAACGCTCTGTCTGTAATGTCTCCACCACTTTTTTAAATAATCACCCAAATCCACTCATGCCACTCATGCCTTCTGTCATCTCTCAATCTTGCAATCACTTCCGGTAATACCTCCAAGCAAGATTTTCACATCCCCATAAGCCTACTTCTTTGGCTCATTGGAAGGGGGGTGAGGGAACGAATCCCTCATTACCCATTACATGACCCCGCTGCCTTTCCGCCACGGCTCAAATGGTGTCACGCCTCAATGGGGGCCATGATCTACCCCCTCCTTTTCTCCAGGGTTCGCGCAAGTCAGGCAAACCCCAATCAGTGGAATGACCTCCCCCTCTTCTCCAGGGTTCACAGAAGTCAGGTATACCCCAATAGGTGGAACGGCCTCCCCCTCTTCTCCACAACTCTCTCAAGACAGATAAACCCCACTCAGCTAGCCAAACCACTCGTGTGCTCAGAAGGGTCCGAAGACCAAATGACACACGCCAGTGCTGCCTGCCACTCATCTGCACTCCACTCCAAAGTTCCTGTGAGGCTGATAGAGAAATCAAAATCCATTTTGTAAATTGGATTTCTAAAATTCAATCTAACACTGCTCCTGGATGCAGCACCTCTAACGCTGTAAGAACCCATGCGGAGCTGTCCATTATGGTTTCTGTCCCCTGGCTCAAATTCTGTCCTGGTGGCATTTCTATTTCCTCTTGCACTTCAAACCTATTTCCCATGGCTCCACTCATTCCATGCTCAGGACTCCCACACACAGCAGGCTGCACACATTCCAAGGTTATGTGTTGACCTTCCACACCTACAACCTTGCCTGTGTACTGACCAACTGCCTTGCATTCCAGGGTTACATTCTCGACCGCCAGGTGAGTACTCACAGACACTTCGGCCTCGGCAACACATACCGGTGCTGTAGTCTGGACTGTGGGCTCACAACATTCATTCACAGGCACTCCACACACACATTCAGGGGTCACGCATACGTGCACCCCATCAGGCAGAGTCTCTTCATTAACATAAAATTTACTTTCTCCCTTAAGCTCACCGTCCGCACCATGTATGCATGTACCCACGTACCTGCTTCGTTCCAGAGTCACCTCTGTCCGGTCGCTTCTCTCCAGCAGGTTTCTCATCATCGGTTCGCCATACTCCTCCGGGGCTGTCAGCTCCACATGCTGGACCTGCTCAAAATGTATCTCACTTGTTAACAACCCCACATGCTCCCTCGATGTCAATGTCTCAATCACCAGGGTTTGCTCTAAGTGTGGTGTCATCCGACGAGTGATGTCAATCAAGTTCCGCACCACCAACATTACTCCCTGTGGTGATGTCACACATCCCAAATTATGGTGCTCTTCTACTTCCTGGCTCGGTTTTCTTTTCCATTTGAGTCGTTCTTCCTCTCCGAGCCTTTTAAGTTGTTCGTTATCTTTCCGGAGTTTTTCCATCTCCGTGGACTCCAACTTTGCTCTCTCCTTGAATTGGACAATTTCAAATTCATACTGTTTTTGTTTTCTACCCCACTCTCTCATGTTCTTCATTCTCCAATCTCATCGTTTCTTTCAATTGGCATATTTCCTTTTCCTGTTTCATTCGTCGTTCTTTCACGATCTCCGCATATTTCAACCTTGCTTTCTCCTTTTGTTGTTCTTGTCCCTCTTTTTGTTTCCTCCTCCACTGTTTCTCTTGTTCCTCATTCTCCTTTTAAGTTCTCTCTATCCCCGGAATTACTAATTTGCTCTTCCTCTATTCTTTCATTCAGTTTGCTCTTCGCATATTCCGATTGACGGGTATAAAACACTACCAAATTCTTTTTTCCACATAGTTTGTCGACTCTGTTGGCTAAGTTATGTTTTTGAAACCAAATTCGTTCCGGTAAATGGTCCAATCGCTGTGTCTCCCCGTACATGTAATTTTGCTGAAGCTCGTCTGCGTGCTGTTGTGACTCATCCACTCCACTTTGAACCTCCTCGATATAGTCTTCATAACGCTTCACCTTTTCCAAGACATCCCTCAATTGTGCCTGAAGCTTGCCAATAGTTCGCGTAGTCATCCTGCCACGCCTGCCATGGCACATGCCGTGACCACGTGGTCTGAATCGGTGTGCGGGAGTGTTTCCTTCGCTCCATGTGGCTTGTTGCGCTATAATTAGCCTACTCCCGCTCCGTGTCGCACTGAGATGGAGCTGCACCACCATTTTGCGACTCCATTTTCTTTATAATTTGCAAATTTTTCCTCCGATCCGTTCAAGCATAAAATCACTACCAATTGTTAACAAAATCGGTGTTCTGCAAATTTACAGAGGTGGAAGCGGAGAGTTCGTCATCCCACTCCTGACGACCAGTTGTTGCGGATCCGGGGTGGCGGGAATCTGACTCGGTCCCTGGTGCCACCCTCGCCACCACCGTCTCCGGGAGTCTATAACGCCGGCCGGCTCGGCACAGGCCTCGGGTCACGCAACTTCAATTGCGATACCAACATACTCCTGTACCTTACCAGTTGGGGAGATAGAACCCCTAGTTACAGACTGGCTTTGTCAGTGACGGAGCGGAGTCTACCAGTCTGTAACCATTTTGGTCTTTTATGCAAATCGAATGGATCGTTCCTTGACGCGACATGCATTAATCCATAGCGGCAACTTCATCAGACTTAACCAGATTTATTGGGGACATCAGAGATCACAACACAAGCAATAACACGACAGTGGTTTTATTAACAATCAACCCGTTCTTAACTAGGGAACCACGGCTAAAAGGTTTTGAGGGAATTACTACGAAATATGCCTTATACAACATGTGCAAACAAACATGCATGGAGGACAAGACAGAGTACTTGGTGATGGCTCATGGACGAGAGGACCGTGTCCCAAAAGCACGAAGGTCACTCGTAAAAACCAGCGGGTTTCCACGGGTTCGAACTCCCGCTCG
>NC_140974.1:8234063-8239063 GCF_056783735.1 Eptatretus burgeri
GAACATTTATCTTTCATATTGCAGATATGTATTCCTCATGACATCATCTCAACCTGATTAGGCCATGGCTGTAATTGGCTGAATTATGTTGCCATGCCAACCATCTCAGTAATTTGGCTTGTATACGTGATATTTCAAAAACCGTTCAACATTTATCTTTCGTATCACACAGATCTAATCCTCATTCCATCCAAAAGGTGGGGGGGACCTGGAGTATCAGGTCCTTGTTCTAATTTATTTTATTTGTATTTTAAAATTGTGCAGATAAAATATAAAACTTAGTGTTTTAAAAACATAGATTGTGATGTTTTGATCTGAGTTCTTTCTTTGGAGGTTCGACTTTGCGTTCATTCCACTGCATGCTCACACCTGCAATGAATCACCTCGGTGCACTTCTCCGATTCGGTCCATGCGCATGGTTGTGCACTGCATTCCAAATCATCTGACAGCTGCAAGATGGGCCTCGTATCTGAGCTACAATCTGGTACATAAAAACAATCTTGCTTTTAGATGAACCAAGTCTCACTATGGCTGTAAGAATAAGGGGTTATTGATACACTGGAAAGTTATTTCAGCCCCACATAATAATTATGATTAGATTTGATATGCTCGCTAATGTCAGATTGTCACTTCCTGATAGAGGTTTAATATTCCAGTTGTATATAGTTGAGTCTGGGCTGGTAGGACAGTGAGCTCACCTTTGAGCTGTTTAGCCTGGGTTTGAATCTCGACCCAGCTATAAATTGTCAGCCTGGTGTTTCATACACAAGATCCATTAGAATGACATGAAGCCAGAAGACCCATCAGCTTACAAAGATGCATTGACATCTTCCCGTCAAAGATTTTCGAGTATTTTTGCTTAGAGAAGGTTATTGCTGGCACTGTGAACAAATTACAAAATCCTGAAACAGTCAAATGTCAGGCCTGGCCAGCTGCTTCCAGAACTGGACTTGTGTCAGAAATTGTTCCCTTCTGATCAACCCCACAAAAGTTTGGAAATAATTTGGGCATTTAAGAAGAATAAGCACAGTACCTGAATCTATGTTTGGGGAAACTAATATTTCTCACATTATATGATGAACCTTTTAGATAACATCTGCATTTTCTGGTGAAGTGGAAGGAAGGATTGCACAAACCCTGAACTGTCTGCATAGCTCTTGTGAATAACGACACAGATATTGTAATGACAACATTGACACCAAGTTAGGTGTATATTGCATGTGGGTGGTGAGAGGGGTGTTGTGGTTAGAAAATAAAATAGTGGAATAAGAGAGAATAAATAAGGAAGAAAAGTTTTGGGAGGAGAAAGCAAAGAGATACAAGTAAAGAGAGGGGAGGTTGTTAGGTGCATGGAGGATGAAAGGGATACATCTAGAAATGGGTGTGCTTCACCCATTTCTGTGTGATACATCTGGGTGTGTGATACAACTAGAACCACAAATGATACAATGATCCCCTTTGGTTTATATGATACAGAATCTCATAAAGTTTTATGCACACTATCAATACACTTCAATGTGAGCTTTGTTTGTCGCGTGCAGGATATCAAGGTGGTACACGAGTTCTTGCCATGTTTGGCTCAGCATGTTTGCGTCCACCAGTGTGCATGCAGCTGTGATCCGAGAACGATGACCCTGCAGGTTTGCCACCTTGGTATTGTAGACATCATATTTGACAAACCCCAAAGCAAAAAAAAATAAGGGGGTTATGTCTGGTGATCTTGGGGCCATCCATTTCAACCAACCAGCAACTTGAAAATTTTTCATTCATGATGGCTTGAACGACTAAGGCCCAATGAGGGAGCGCCGTCCTGTTGAAAAATGATATCGGGTTGCAGGTCTTCAATCTATGGGAAGGCAAATCCTTCCAACATGTTTGTGTAAATTGTTGAGGTCATTCTATCCTCCGCAAAGAAAAACGGTCCCACCAAGTGGTCATGGAGAAGGTCACATCACACATTGACCTTTGGAATGTCATGTAAGTGTTCAATGACAACGTGGGGGTTTTCAGAGCCCCAGATCCTCACATTGTGCCAAATGACCTTCCCTGACACATGAAAGCAAGCGTTGTCTGTGAGCATGACCTTTTTCAGGGAATCTTCATCATTGTTTATGTGACTGAGCATTTTCAAGGCAAACGCCATGTGTTTGTATCTGTCATTTGGTTTGTGTTCCTGCAGAATCTGCACCTTATAATCATAAAGTTTCGGTATTTTATGCAAAATCCTGTGAACAGTGGTGGTTGGTGGTCATAGTTCTCTGGATATGCGTCAAATCGAAATTGACTGAAATCAATTTCAACAAACTTTGATGAAATGATTCACGCACTCGTTCAACGTCTACTGCACTTGTACTTGGTCGACCGGTACTTTTCTGTTTCTGACAACTTTCAGTCTACTTAAACCTCTTTCTTTGTACCACTCTGATACTAGTCCTGATACTAGTCCATGATAGCAGATTCCTTCCATACCTTGTACGGAAATTACACTGATCTTGTGTGGCAGATTTCGTCTCGATTAACCATTGGACATACTGAGCTTTCTCCTGTGGAGTCTCCATTTTGTTTTACATTAAACCATCAGACCTGAAAATGAAGAAAACTTTATGAGTTTCTGCATCATATAAAACAAAGGGAATTGTTGTATCCTTTGTGGTATGAAATATGATAACAACCACAGTTGTCCAGGTATTTTCGGAACACCTTGTACATCATGTAGATGGTTTCTTGTGAACGACTTGTTGAGTGACAAGTTGTGATTCTTCTTCATGAAGTGAAGTGTTCTGACTATCAGACCAGTCTCATCACTATTAGAGGACTAAAGCTTTAACCAGACTGGTTAGTGTAATCGTTAGGGAGTCCGCTCTGTGTCTGGGTAGTTGGCGGTTTGAACGCAGGCTGAGTCATAACAATGACTGACAATGGTACATGCTGCTCCTTGCTTGATGTTCAGCATTCAAAAGATTTTAAAGAGCATGGTCAATCCCCATTGGTTGGCTTCCATGTTGATAGTCCAAGAGCATTAGGTCAAAATAGGCCCTAACCTGGACATTTTTGGTAACAAGCTGATTTTTTCAGGATAAGTCCAGGAATATGTCTAGAATAACATACTAAAAGTCCTAATAAATCCTCCTTGAGCGTTTTCCGCAATCCAAGATGGCGTCCAAAATGGCCGCCTCTTCTGTTTTTCTCATAACTTTGCAAGCAGGTTTCCCCAAAACACACTTTAAATGTCTACATATATGTTTTGAAGTATGAGGAACTCATTAGAATACATCTTAAGAGATGCTGAAGCACGCAAGTACCAATAAGACCTCTTGAGTTCTTCCAAAAGTCCAGGCAGAAGCAGACGCCGACACCCTGATTGTCTCCACAGCACTAGCACTGGCAGAGTCAGAACATGTGCCAGTTGCTGTCGTTGGTACGGACACAGACTTACTGGTAATGCTAGTTGCTCGGGCAACCTCTTCCACAGATGTGTACATGCTATGCCACAGTAATCCTGTCACGGTCTTCAACATTCATGAGATTCAGCATGCCATAGGGGACACAAGAAATCACTTGATGTTTCTTCATGCTGTGACGGGATGTGACACGGTCTCTGCGATCTATCGTCAGGGCAAGCGTAAAGCTTTCAACATGGTGCACAAGAAGCGGGACTACGACTTGCTGGATACCTTCACAAACAGTGGAAGCACCCATGACGAGGTGGAAAAAGCTGGGGAAGGCTTCATTCTTAAGCTTTATGGAGCCAGCAGTTTTGAATCTCTTGATGACTACCGTCACATCGCATACAAACGGGCAATCGGTCGCAGTTCCCTGAGTTCATCCTTTCAGCTAGAAAGTCTACCTCCAACTAGTGCTGCAGCAAAGCAACATTCATATCGCGCCTATCTTACCGTCCAGGAATGGATGGGTAACTCCTTATCTCCAACAGAATGGGGCTGGCGATTTCAGGACGGGACTCTTACCCCGGTAGAAACAGACATTGCTGTTGCACCCGACACTTTGCTGAACATGGTGGCATGTGGGTGTAAACCAGATGGTTGCAGAAGCATGACATGTAGCTGCAAGAAACTTGGGCTCTTTTGTACCTCAATGTGCAGTAAATGCAGTGGTCTCAATTGCAACAATACAGCACCAACTCTTATAGATGCCGACGATGATATTACCCCAACTTCAGAGGACATCAACATTGAAGATACAGCATCCGACGATGAAGACAATGACTGATGCAACTAGGTGTGTGCATGCGTAAGGTAAAGATTCATCTGAAACTTTTGAGGTTTGAATCTCTAGCATGATCTTGTTTTGAATGTCTTTGCCTCTAGAAACAGGCTAAAACAGCAGTGTGTTGATAAGTGGCGGACATTTTGAGCACCATTTGAATTTCAGAAAGAACTTCAGCGGTTTTATTGTTTCCTTTGTACTTCAAAGTATCTGAATGAGTTCCTTATTTCTCAAGACATAATATATTTAGAGATTTAAAGTGCATATTGAGGTAACTTAGTCACAGGGTCATGAGAAAAACAGGAAATTGCAACCATCTTTGGCGCCATTTTGGATTTTGGGACTAGTTCAAGTAGTTTTATTGGTATAGATATGCGTGTTTCAAATCTGCGAATAAGAATTTATCTAGATTCCTTGACTCCCATAACATATATATAAAGGCATTTTAGTGTGCTTTATGTGGTGAATTGAAGGTCGTGACGTGTGATCACATGTTGCCCGGCTCGAGCACAGAAGAGATAAAGCTGAGGTTCGGCACGGTCGGGGGTGATTGTCCCAGGGGCATTGTCGTTTTATGTCGGCGGTTCACTTGGTGCTCGTTGAATGGTGAGAATTGAGAGTATATCGGACTCCGTGCTTATACTGATTTATTTTGCGGTGATTAGTTGCGCGTGTATACCTTACTGCTTATGTACTTCATGCTGCATCTGTATTCCCTGGTGTGCCCGTAGAAGCGGCTCCAATCAAATGGAATAAAGCCTACACTCTGAAGG
>NC_140974.1:8244063-8271563 GCF_056783735.1 Eptatretus burgeri
ATTCAAACCCAACCCAGGCTAGACAGTTCAAAAGAGATTTGCACATACCTCTGAGCTACCTTGTCAGCTTCATCGGGTACTTCCATTATCACCAAAACTATGATTCTCCTCATTTGAAACAATCACAAAGAATCTGATCTGCTGTCTTTCTGCGAAACAATAGTTCAGTTTTGAACTAATTAAAATCGTGAGAAAACTGCTTCGTTTCACTTTCCTGTTCTCAAGCAATTTAGATTTCCAAAGGAACTAATTTTAATGTCTTGTAATTAAATCAAAGTTTGGAGAAAAAAATTGTTTAAATTGGAGATCTTTGTTCTAGTGTTTTCTTTTTACATTCTTATTCAAGGTTGGTGAAAGCATACAGACAAAAAATATACACGATCGATAAAGTGAATTCCTATCATTTAATGTTTGACAAACTTAGTCCAAGAGCATTAGGTCAAAATAGGCCCTAACCTGGACATTTTTGGTAACAAGCTGATTTTTTCAGGATAGGTCCAGGAATATGTCTAGAATAACATACTAAAAGTCCTCATAAATCCTCCTTGAGCGTTTTCCGCAATCCAAGATGGCGTCCAAAATGGCCGCCTCTTCTGTTTTTCTCATAACTTTGCAAGCAGGTTTCCCCAAAACACACTTTAAATGTCTACATATATGTTTTGAAGTATGAGGAACTCATTAGAATACATCTTAAGAGATGCTGAAGCACGCAAGTACCAATAAGACCTCTTGAGTTCTTCCAAAAGTCCAGGCAGAAGCAGACGCCGACACCCTGATTGTCTCCACAGCACGAGCACTGGCAGAGTCAGAACATGTGCCAGCTGCTGTCGTTGGTACGGACACAGACTTACTGGTAATGCTAGTTGCTCGGGCAACCTCTTCCACAGATGTGTACATGCTATGCCGCAGTAATCCTGTCATGGTCTTCAACATTCATGAGATTCAGCATGCCATAGGGGACACAAGAAATCACTTGATGTTTCTTCATGCTGTGACGGGATGTGACACGGTCTCTGCGATCTATCGTCAGGGCAAGCGTAAAGCTTTCAACATGGTGCACAAGAAGCGGGACTACGACTTGCTGGACACCTTCACAAACAGTGGAAGCACCCATGACGAGGTGGAAAAAGCTGGGGAAGGCTTTATTCTTAAGCTTTATGGAGCCAGCAGTTTTGAATCTCTTGATGACTACCGTCACATCGCATACAAACGGGCAATCGGTCGCAGTTCCCTGAGTTCATCCTTTCAGCTAGAAAGTCTACCTCCAACTAGTGCTGCAGCAAAGCAACATTCATATCGCGCCTATCTTACCGTCCAGGAATGGATGGGTAACTCCTTATCTCCAACAGAATGGGGCTGGTGATTTCAGGACGGGACTCTTACCCCGGTAGAAACAGACATTGCTGTTGCACCCGACACTTTGCTGAACATGGTGGCATGTGGGTGTAAACCAGATGGTTGCAGAAGCATGACATGTAGCTGCAAGAAACTTGGGCTCTTTTGTACCTCAATGTGCAGTAAATGCAGTAGTCTCAATTGCAACAATACAGCACCAACTCTTATAGATGCCGACAATGATATTACCCCAACTTCAGAAGACATCAACATTGAAGATACAGCATCCGACGATGAAGACAATGACTGATGCAACTAGGTGTGTGCATGCGTAAGGTAAAGATTCATCTGAAACTTTTGAGGTTTGAATCTCTAGCATGATCTTGTTTTGAATGTCTTTGCCTCTAGAAACAGGCTAAAACAGCAGTGTGTTGATAAGTGGTGGACATTTTGAGCACCATTTGAATTTCAGAAAGAACTTCAGCAGTTTTATTGTTTCCTTTGTACTTCAAAGTATCTGAATGAGTTCCTTATTTCTCAAGACATAATATATTTAGAGATTTAAAGTGCATATTGAGGTAACTTAGTCACAGGGTCATGAGAAAAACAGGAAATTGCAACCATCTTTGGTGCCATTTTGGATTTTGGGACTAGTTCAAGTAGTTTTATTGGTATAGATATGCGTGTTTCAAATCTGCGAATAAGAATTTATCTAGATTCCTTGACTCCCATAACATATATAAAGACATTTTAGTGTGCTTTATTGGGTTACTTAGTTGCAGAGTTATGAGAAAACAACAACAGGAAAAGGGGCATTTCGGGCGCCATTTTGAATTTCAGGATGAGCTCAAGTGTTTTTATTGGTAAATGCGTGTTTTTGAAAAATTCCCAATAAGTATATGATTCATTTCATTGAGTCGCAAAACATATATTAAGACATTTAAAGTGCGTGTTGAAGTACCTTGGTGTAAAACCAGAAACGGCAGCAATGTCAGACGCCATTTTGGATTTCTGAAAGAGCTTAAGCGGTTTTATTCGTTTTTGTGTATTTCAAAATCTTCCGATATGTATTGTATTGAGTTCCTTATACTTCAAAACATATGTGTAGACATTTAAAATGTGTTATAGGTAAACCTACTTGCAAAGTTATGAGAAAAACAGGAAATGGCGGCCATTTTGGACGCCATTTTGGATTGCGGAAAACGCTCAAGGAGGATTCATGAGGACTTTTAGTATGTTATTTCACACACATTCCTGGACCTTTCCTGAAAAAATCAGCTTGTTACCAAAAATGTCCAGGTTAAACCCTAATGCTCTTGGACTAACTCTCCGTAATAATATGGCACAGCTGCATAAAAATAATTTCAGGAATCTGTGAGTGCACTTGAGGCAATGCCAATGCTCCAAGAAGAAATAATTACATTGTTTAGTTTACATCAGCAGGCTTGGCATGATGGCCCAGAGGTAACCACACTCACCTCTGAGCTTCCGAGCTAGGTTTGAATCCCGACCCAGCTATTAACTGTCATACTGGTGTTTCACAGGCAGGGCGATTCATCAATGTGTGTCCCATCCATCGGATGGACGTTAAACTGAGTGTCCTATCTGCCAGCATGTTAAAGATTGGTGGATGTTAAAGATCCCACAATGTCCTTCATGGATAGTAGGAAAGCTGTCATGAGCACAATGAACAAATTGCAGCCAAAATTACGATTAGTCAGGTCAGAGCATTTGGTCGTCAAAAACTTGGGCCAACAGTTTTCCTTGGCTGATTCCACAAAGATGTTTTGCTAATTATGGTTGGTGTAGTAGTTGTAGTAGTCGCAGTAGCAGTAGCAGTTTACATTTCTTGAAGGATAATACGTGATTTTAGAAATGATTTTTGAATGCTAAATGAGGCCTTTGCACGTGTGTGTGTGTGTGTGTGTGTGTGTGTGTGTGTGTGTGTGTGTGTGTGTGTGTGTGTGTGTGTGTGTGTGTGTGTGTGTGTGTCAGTGTAAAAAAAAAAAAAACACACACACACAGACTCAGTTCTGCTCGCTGGGCATTTTTGACCTGCCGAAGCTCGCATGAAATCAGGAATTCAATCAACTTTTAAACAGAATTTTCAGAATTTAGATGAAAGAGTGGCAATTTCAAAATGGTTAACCACAATTGTTCTGTTCCTGAATGCAAATCGGATTTGCCAAAATGTAGGAATACGAGAAATTCCCCTGATTGGGAGTTGTCGGGTCCATTACATTTCCTTTTAGTACATTTTAGTGTCAGCTCGGGATATAACATAACAACACCCATACACACACCACACACACACACGCACACGCACACGCACACGCACACGCACACGCACACGCACACGCGCACGCACACACACACACGCACACACACGGACGCTTCAACTTCGATCAATAGATTCAAAAATCGTGTATAATTTATCTTATGACCCCAGAACCAAACAACCAATATTGGTCCGGAACAGTAGTTCGGGAATCACCACGAGGGGGACTTCTCAAACTCTTCCTGACCTCCAGCCCTGCAGGCCGCCGTGCTGTGAATAAGTCCGAGCCCATTGCGTTGTCAAGCAATTACGGACCTCCGATTGATAACACCAAACCTGGCAGGTTCCTCGCTCTAAAATAAATTACCTTTTCCACTGGTTTGGCAATGCCAATTGGGGTAAGTACGCTCAGTGTGTACCTGTCTATTTCCTCTTACGGCCGAGTAGAACTATGAGTATGCACTTGCTAGTTGTGGAGCCAATCAATAGGGCAGAACTCCCAGTCTATCTAGTCTTTCTGTACTAAATATAGCCAATGTAGGAAATAACGAAGTGAGCAGGTTGGAAAACGGTATACAGTTCAACAAGCACATTTATTTACAAATACAACCAAGCAATCAATGTAACCAGCGGCATGTATCACAAGCACATAAAATAATCAAGAAAAGGCACAAAAGGACAGATTATAACTCTTAGCACTTCTTTCCCTTCTACCATCTTATCTTAACTGGTTATACACACAACATCGTGCCAGCAGGATTATACCGTGGGAGCATAGAGAGGAAGAACAGAAGACAGAAGCAGAGCAAGGCATAGGTTCGGCCTTTGACTCACCATAGCACACGTCGACGGATATGTGCTAATCCTGAAACAAGTAAGGAGAAAGGAAAAGCAGAAAGGTGTAAATGCAATGTGGGTGATGTATGCTTAAAGAGGAAAATGTGAGGTGCGTATGTAAAGCCTCGCCTGAAAGGGTCAAGAGGAAAGTTACTGATAGCTCTTTTAGAATTGTGGTGCCCTTTGTGAGTCTAGGTAGATGAATACGGGTTCTTTGCAGGACAGCTTGAGGGGTGGGGGTGGTTCGAGTTCATGAGAGGTGGAGTTCCCGAGAGCAAAGATCGTGGCTTGCCCTTTGACTTGCAAGCATGTCCCATATGTGTGAGCTCACCAGGAAATGCCTCCTTCAGCTGTCAATCAATCTTGAGTTGAGGTCCTTCCCTTCGCTGATGCTACCAAGTATTTAACTGGTTTTCCTGCCCAAATGGATTGATAATAGGAACGTTGTTATCCCCCTCATTGTCTGAATTCATGGTTGTCTGTTGTAGGTGTCTCAGAATGTGGTTGTGTGTGTTGCTGCATGAGAGGGATAATAAAAGAAAGAAATGAAATGTATGAATAATGGGTTAAACCTGATATATACATGAAGACTGTTAAATGATAACTTGAGAGACAGAGGCATAGAGGCATAGAGACACAGAGACACAGAGACACAGAGACACAGAGACACAGAGACACAGAGACACAGAGACACAGAGACACAGAGATAGATAGATATGTTGAAATGGGGGGGGGGGGGTTGCTTAGCAGACGCCCGTCAACTCGGGCCTTGCACCGACCCACATGGTCGGGAGTTTGCAGTAAAGTGGGTTCCTGCTCGACTATCTGAGAAAGCTATCCAAATCTCTTGTTGTGCAAAGGCAGTGCTTTTTCCCAGGTACTTTTCCAAGTCTTTTTGGTTCTATCAGATGCTTGGTGATCTATCCATCCATCCATTGGGACAATACTCTGTGCAGAGCGTTGGTACTGCCATGCAGTCTCCTTGGCTAGTGGGCACAATCCTGGACGGGTCGCCACTCCTCAGGTAATAATCCTCATCCCACACACACAATCTCTATTATAATACCAAGCTTGCACACTAAAACTTCGGCTTGCCTTCACACAATCCCTATAAATATAATATGTATGCATAACATATTAGTAACGGACACAGAACGTTTCGTTGTGTTATAGCTAACTTATACCAACGAATGCTGAGCCTGTTATCGGCCTTCCCAACCTATGCCCAACGATAGTCTAACTTATGCATAGTGCGCTGCACGCATCGCCGACGATGACGTGACGTAGCTTATTAAAAGGCTGCTGCACAATGATTCAAATCATAACCGCCACAGACATGGAAGTGTCAACATCGCAGGCACACCTTGGCGATCTTGCCAGCATATGCCAACCTCTGAAAAATGCATCTAAAACGGTGGCGCACGTCGAATACGGTATGGGTAAGTTTGGTATACGTGAACAGAACGCTAAAGGATGCTATCATACGTCATATTAAGTGGAGTACGTCTTGTAATTTTAAACGTGTTAAACATTTTATGACGTACTTGCCGTATGACAGACATTCCGCATGCGATGGGAATAAGTTGTATGCACGATATGCGAACGTTGGCACACGTCGACAAAAGTTACTTGTAAGGTGCTCATAAGTCGAAACACTCAAGGTAATGGTTAGCGTCAGTGTTCCAGACTACCTGTTTTTTTTTTTGTTTTTTTTTCTTCGGTATGACGGTGATGTCGAGACTTCGATTTCTAGTGTGGTTATGAATTAAGTCGTTGAGCGGCAGCCTATTAATTATATTATATTATAACCGCACTAGAAATTGAAGTGTTAAACTCACCATCATACCGAAGGAAGGAAGAAAAAAAAAAAGAAAAAAAAACCAGGGAGTCTGGAACACTGACGCTAACCATTACCTTGATGTGTTTCAACTTACGAGCATCTTACAAGTAACGTGTGTCGATGTGTGTCAATGATCGCGTAACGTGCCTACAACACGTTACTCATAGGTTAGAAATAAGTTTCGGGTACGCTAAACATTACTTCGACGTGTTTCGACTTATGAGTAACTTACAAGTAACGTGTGTCAATGATCGCGTTACGTGGCTACAACTTATAGCCAGCGTTATGTGGAACGTGTGAGTCATACGCTGGCATAAGTCTTAAAATTTCAATCATGGAAAATTTGAGGACAACCGAAAAGTACAACGTTTAAAGCCAGCATACTATGACGTATGGCAGTGTTTTTCAGCGTGCTCCCAATGTTATCAAAACTTACCCATAACGTATTCGACGTGTACCAGCGTTTTACACAAATTTTCCAAAAATCGGCAGAAGCTGGCTAAAACGTCAAGGTGTGACTGGGCCTTAACCAAGGAACCTTCATGTGTTTGTTTGCAACGTTGGATCAGAGCAAAATGACTGCCTGACTGATACAAACCCAGCACTTCCTGACATTTTTCTTGACAAACAAAAAGTTGACGGAGGGGTGGGGTCAGTCAAGCAGAGAGTGGCTTCTGTTTGTGGCTTTCTGGAGATCTCTACATCTGGGATCTCTGTATTTAATTTGTTCTCTTCAAACTCTCACGTCTGCTTTAATAAGTTCATTCATATTTCTTTGAACAATACTGTATTTCATCTCTTTTCACAACCTCTAAAATGTGACATTGCATCATCCTCCCTGTTTCTACTACTCTGTTGGCCAAAATTTCTACAACAATGTTTGCTGTCGTTACCAGAATTGAATTTATCAATTGCAAACTCAATGGTCCCCACCATCCAAGGTCTGCCATAACTCTTCCTTTCCTATAACGAAGGTCCCCACACCCAAAGACCTCTCTTAATCCAAATGATTTGTAGAATTGCGGAGCACTCTCTCTTCTTCTTTTTCTATCCAATATTTTGGAACATTCCATCAAAACTAAATTCTCTGATTTTTGTAGATCAGTTCTCCCTCTTGGAACAATTTTGGCCTTGTTTTTTTGACCTTGTGGTAAATGTAGTTCAGAGATAGCTTTTCTTTACTCAACCAACGGCTGTGGTGTCCTGCCCGTGTTTTTGATGCAAGTCATCACAATATAATTTCATCACACCGAATGATCATGGCATTGGTGGTTAAGCTTTATTCAGTTCCCACCAGACCTAATGTGTCCATGCTGTGGTTGTCCAATGTCCATGGTCAAAGGTCTCAGTTCTATCTTGAGTGCCAATTTGTATCCGTATTCTTCCTCTTGGTCACAAAATGTACAATTCAACTTTTTTTTGCTAATGTCACCTCTACTTCAAACATTCTAAACCGCATCAGCACTCAAACTGCTCTTGTTTAATCAAAAATCAGGTCCAGCATGTCAGCTGCATTGGAACCTCTGAGTTGAAACTCAAGAACAACAGCAAAACCGAGATGAGGGTTTCACACTCGTCAGTGATTTCCCCTACCTATCCAGGAACTCCTTTTCTCACTTCATGTTATTTATGAACGACCAACTTATTTCTTATATTTCAATCAATTCCCATTAATGGAATTATCATGAAGTTTTCACTTTTGAGATCCACATCAAATGCACCTGCAAGTCAATATTTTACAATCGTTGCAATATTCTTGTTTTTGGATACAAAGTCGAGGCTCGTCGAACAACAAATCACAGTAAGGGGGGAAAACGCACTTACAGCATGGTAGAGGGACACAACAAAGGGACACTTGGAGGAAGTGTGGGTGATGTTAAGAATGAGAGGGGAGGGGGTAGAAGACAAAAAGGTTCAACAAACTGGATACAAGCTCAACACAAGAAGAAGGGGGCTGAAAGAACAATAACGTGAAACAATGGATGGAAGAGCATTAAAAAAAGCCGAAGAGGAGGGAGAGGGGGGAGTGGGATGGACACACAATAACTTGGAAAGGAAGGGGTGAGCTTGGGGAGGGTTAATGAGGATTGAAAACATGGGTGTATGAATGGGGGATAACCTGAGGAGGAGGTGAACAGCCATCTTGAAGTCTTTGCAGAAACAATGAGATAAAACAGACTGAGGAAGTTGGTTCTACAGGGGAGAGAGAAGAGCAACAAGTCAGTGGAGATGTACAGGGAGCCTGGATTTTGGGATTCTCACTGGAATTGTATTACCGTCAGACTATGTACATCCTGAAAAATCTCTGATTTGTTATTGTCTAAA
This sequence comes from Eptatretus burgeri, assembly GCF_056783735.1. Classification (NCBI taxonomy): domain Eukaryota; kingdom Metazoa; phylum Chordata; class Myxini; order Myxiniformes; family Myxinidae; genus Eptatretus; species Eptatretus burgeri. Next base: position 8,252,679 of record NC_140974.1, read on the forward strand.
TAGGAAGGTTATTTGAACACCTGGTGCATCCACTGAACATATCCATTGGTCACTGCAACTCCATTTTATCATCAACTTTTGGTTGCCTCCAACTCGCATAGGATGCGGTTGCCAAACCTCTTTTCTGGGCTGCGATTAATCATCACGAAACTCCTGTTCTTTTCCCACTCCACGAGCTTTCCATGCATCAACGAATAGATTCTAAAACTCTCTTGAAGCTATCCATCGCCTCACCCTGAGTTGCTCGCTGATCTTAAATCAATTTATGAATCGTCTTGTTCTTCACCGCACATCTAACCTCAGGTGTCTTTGAATTCCCATAATGAGAACCAAAATATTTGAGGGAAATAATGTCCCCCCCTTGGTTGTGCAAATCCCTTTCACAATTCCAATCTTCTCTGCCGCATCTTTCGTCTTTTAAATTTGCTCTTAAAACCAGACCTGTTTTTTTTTTTTCGCAAAGCCGTTGATTAATTCCATTTGCTTTCCATACTTAACTTGCTTTGGGGTGGTTTCCATGAAAGGTGTCTTATATCAACTCGATTTAATTCGATATGATTCATGATCAGACGATTCACTTATTTTTGAAATGAACAAAATCTACATGTGAGCATTATTATAGCACTGATAATTTTGTCTATCCATGGAGACATCATTCTCTTGCAGTGGCCAATATCTATTTAACCATATTACAGAGGTGTTGAAATGTTCCTCAAAAGATTCACAGAGACCACTAATTATGTCGTTGCTCTTTTACTGATGTGTAACATAATTAGTCATATCCATTCCTCGTTTTAACCCCGCCAGTGCGAAGTGAAAATTGGGGTTAAGCAATGGGTTCACTTTGTCTGTCAGTCTATGATTGAGGAACAACGTAATTTCAATTGAATGTTACATATTGACCACTGGAGAACGTCAGAACATGAATCAGAATACGATCCTGCAGTTTAGCAATACTTGTGCTCTGGATTTGGCAAATTGTACGGAATCTTGGACCGATCGTGCAAGTGCACAGAGGAGTTAGATATATTTTTTAGTTTCTTCCTGTCTGGCAGCCAAACAAGATTGAAAATCATTCCAAACGGGAAACTTATTGGTATTAACGATGTCATAAAGGACACAAACAATAGGCATGAACAACTAATTTCAGAAGTTAAATAACGTAGTGTGGCCAATGTCTATTTAGATTCTAAAAAGACGGTGCATCAAGAGTGGTGAACTTGGAAAAAAAAATCCTGCAGCCTTTTAAAATCAGTATTTTATTTCAACGAGAATGTAAGACCCTTCACTTCCATATTAAACAAATAAAAATTAACTTTCACCCTTTAAAAATTGTGTGAATAAATTATTGAGTATCGGCTGCTTTTTTGTTCATGTATCCTTTTCTCACCTGTGCAGCAAGTTGAGCGACCTGCTTTGTGATGCTTTAAAAGGCAATGTTTATTTGGAAATGCTGTTTGATAGGGTGATATGAATAAAATGGATATTTTGAAAAAAAAAATATTGAATGTAGCTGGTGTTTAATCGATATGAGAAATGGGATTGAATGAGACTCACCATTATTATAAGTGAAGAAGAAGATGAAGGACGAAGAGGTATTTTTTAATGTAAATTAAAACCGGCTTATCTATCCTCACATACTCAACTCTCATGTAGTTTAGAGATTGGGCTTGATTCGTGGTATCCCCGACATTACAATTGTTGATGGCTGGACAGATGCCTGCAGAGATGGATGGACGCCGGCACGCCAAGACAGAGCTTCTTTTATATTGTATATTGAATTATATACTTGAACACTGAAGAACTTGAACAAATCATTGTCACGTCAGGTCAGATCAGATCTGTGATTGCTGCAGGTACCTTGCAAAGCTGTACTAACCTGTTTCATAATTGGGTTGTTGGTGATAAAACCATCTCCCCCACCAGGTTTCCTGATGAGGAGGGTGTATAGACATGGACACCCAGCATGATTAAAAGCAAAACCTGTCAAAGCGTGGAGGAACTCCTCGTGAGCCAACGGCTATCCATATCTGGTGCCCAACTGTGGCTGCGGACGTCCTCCTGCAGTTGGGTACCTTTTTCTTTAGGGGTTGTAGCAGTATTTGCACTCCAGCCATCCAGTCAGTGAAACACTTCATTCCACAAAATCACCTTTCTCTGCTATCATCTGAGCTCCAGCATTTAGGCATCGGTATTGCAACACTTTTTAAAGCATGGAGACTGGATAGTGGTGAGATCATGGCAGGTGGTTACACCTACTCTTGGTCTGGTCGCTCTGACGATTACCATGCCCAAGGAGTTGCTGCAGCTGGATCCAAGAAACTGATTCCGATGATAATTGAGGTAACACCGGTTAATGAGCATATTATGAGACTGAGGATTCATCAGTCCTTCGGTGTCATTTCCCTGGTCTCTGTATCTGCTCTGACTGAGGCGCGTGATCTCAGCTAGAAGGACACATTCTATGCCATGCTTGAGTCTGTGGTTGATCAGTGCCCCCAGCGAGATACTTTTCTAGTCTTGGGGGATTTCAATGCATCAACTGACACTGATAGAGATGGTTATGAGACATATTGGGTGTGGAACATGTAGGGTCCCCATGGGTCTGGAACTGTGAACCAGAATAGCACTAAGTTCCTTGACTTTGCAAGAAGTTATGGACTTAGGGCGGTTGGTTCATGGTTTCAGCGCCCATAAACTCATTGCTGGACTTGATATTCCAATGCTAGTGGTGTGGAAAAGGAGATTAACCATATGCTCGATGATAGTCACTGGAGGATGCTAAAGACTTGACAAGAGTGCTCAGTTCCTCAATACCAACCACAGGCTTGTTGTAGCAACTCTTAATTTGCAGCTTAAATCCAGAAGAATGCTACTATTCCTGTCTAGGCTGGATGTTGGCAAGCTCAAAGATGAGAGGGTAGCTGAGGAGTTTGCGGACAGGCTGAGTTGGGATTTGGAGGGTCTGGTTATTTCCAAACATCCTAAAGAACTGTGGAGTGCCTTCAGGACTACCATCCTTGATGTTGCTGGTGGAAGTCTTGGAACCCACCACCAGGCGAAGAGGAACTTTGTCTCCCAAGGGACACTGGATACCATTGAACAGAGTCACATGGACAGGCCTGATGGCAGAACTGAGCTGTTCAGTGAGCTGAAGCATAAAACTGTGCATTCACTGAGGGTGGACAAGGAGCCCTATGTATGAGGAATCTGTGAAGTTAGAGAATAACCTGTGGTCAAGTGATTCTCATCCTGCTTACAAGTGAATTTGTGCATTCCGTCCCACCCAGTCTGTCCCTCTGTATCCTGCAGTTTGAGTGGAAGGTGGTTATGGCTTTACAGAGGACTCTGAAGTGACCGGCCCGCTGGGCCAGTTACTTTGAGTGGCTGTACCAGGCTGACTCACCAGCTGTTAAGTTGGATGTCAGGGGTGTTACTATCCATATTTCTGACCCTCCAATCAACTGTGTTTCTACAAACCCAGGCTGCGGTGAATTGGTTGAAAGGGAGTAAAGCTCCTGGAATCTGTGGCAGCCATGCTGAACTTCTCAACGCTGGTTGAAATGCGATACTCATGTCATTGCATGCAGTTCTGTGCTCTGCCTTAAACACAGGCATCATCCCAACTGACTGGAAGAGAACCCTTGTTGTCCCTCTCTGGAAAGGGAAGGGTGATCGACAGGACTGCAACAACTACCGAGGGGTGATGCTGCTCTCAGTGCCGGGCAAGGTCTGTGCTCGTATCATTATTGATAGGGTTCACCACCATCTGCTTGAGCTCCAGCACCCAGAGCAGTCAGGCTTTATACCAAAGAAGTCAACAATTAACCGTATCCTTACTATTCGGGTTCTCATCAACCGCATACGAGAGTTCTGGCTGGGGTTGCCTGCAGCCTGTGTTGATCGCCGCAAAGCGTTTGATTCAGTGAATTGGGATGCCCTCTGGAGAATTCTCGGTCTTCATGGGCTGCCACCAAAACTGATCAATCTGATGTGTGTACTATACTCTGGAACTGCGTGCTGTGTGGCATGGTAGTTCCATCTATGACTTATTTCCATTTGTTACTGGAGTTCATCAGGGGGTGTGTTCTGGTCCCCACACTTTTCAGTGATTGTATGAACTGAATTCTGTGGAGGATATCAGAGAGATCAAGCTGTGGTGCATCATTTGGGAATGTCAACATCTCTGACCTTTATTTCACAGATGATGGAGTCATCTTTGCGGAGACACTGGATATCCTTATGAGGGTCCTCGAGGTGCTCAATGAGGAGTCGGAGCCGCTGGAATTATGGGTCTCCTGAGTCAAAACCAAGATCCAGGCTTTCAATGACATCTTGGATGCTGCTATCCTGTTTGCACCAATTTGTGGTGAGGATGTTGGTTCGTGGATGGTTTCACTTTCTTTAGCAGTGATATTCATGTCTCCCTATGTTGTGAGCTGATTTTTTTTCCCCTCGGTTGTGAGGTCGATAGATATCTCGGTCGGGGCTGTGGAGTCATGGATTTACTGGACCCTGGGATGTGTTGCTGTCGGTACCTATGCAGGAGGATGACATTCTGAGTGTTTAAGTCCTTGGTGCATCCAGTCTTGCTCTCCAGATGTGAGACTTGGACTCTGACCAAGAATCTGAGACAAAGGTTTAACTCCTTCAGGACCAGTTCTCTTCAAAGAATTATTGGCTCTTGCTCTTCAGACTTTGTGTCCACTGAGCATTTGCTGAAAGAGACTCAGATGAGATTTGTTTCCTGCATCGTAAATGAGTGTCAGCTGTGGCTGCATAGATATGTGGATCATTTTCCTGATGCTGATCCTACTCACCAGATTCTCTCAGTAAGGAGCCTCATGAGTGGAGGAGGCCAACAGATGACGACATGCTCAGTGTTTGCAGCAGGTTGATCAACACCTCAAGGAGATGGGGATGGGCCAGGCATCTGCCTGGAGGATGGAGGCCCCTGGAATACCTGCCGGAAGTGGATGCAGCGACGCCCTGCCCCGGCGCAGCTCCCATACCTGAACTGATCTGACCTGTATAACACAAATCACGTTTTTACCACTTCCAATAACCTCCAGTTTTTCAGGACTTGGACAAAATATTATGCTGTTTTACACCATCTTGACCAATCAAATTGTCTGCTTGGGTGGGCTCTCTGGCATAGAAATATCAAGATTCAGGCAAAATTGCAGCTCATAGGAAAAATAGAATGTGCTCGCAAAGCAAGAGTTTGAAATTCCCTTTCCATGTCCTTTTCTCGAGTAAGGTGTTCTATGAACGATCTATTTTTACCTTGCCTGGAAGAAAAATTGTTCAGGTGAGGTATAAGCATCTTGTAGTGTCAGTCAGTCAGTCAGTGAATCAGTGTGCAAACATTCGGCACTTCTTCTCTGAAACTGGACATGCAATTTCAATGAAACTTGATCACAGCTTTCATCACCTGTGATGGACCAAAAATTTGTTCACGGCACCAAAAAAATAAATAGGGGCAATACCCCAAGCACGCTCACTTGGTAGAACAGTGATACTGAGGATGAAGTCATCGGGGAATGGATTCGGCAAAATGTACCAATGAACGAATGTTGTGGCAAATACCTATTTTGGGGGGGGGGGGAACCTCCCCCCCCACCCTATAGAGTCACTGAGATCCCGATTTTTTTTAATGTGAACAAACTTTAGCACATCACGGATGATGAAGGTTCTGGTCAAGTTCCATCGGAATTGCTTGTGAAGTTTCTCAGAAGAGAGCAAATACCTATTTTGAGGGGCAAACCCCAGTAGACCCTCTTAGACCCCAATTTTTTTAATGGGATGTACAAACTTTGGTTCATCACGAATAATGAAGGTTGATGTCAAGTTCCATCAGAATTGCTTGTGTACTTTCTGAGAATAAAGCAAAAACCTATTGGGGGGGGGCAACCACCCCCCCATAGACCCTCTTAGACCCCAATTTTTTTTTAATGATGTGAATAAACTTTGCTACATTACGGGTGATGAAGGTTGTTGTCAAGCTTCATGGAAATTGTGTGTGTGGTTTTGGAGAAGAAAGCAAACAACATTTTGGGGAACAACTCCCCTGTAAACTCCCGAAGACCCGGATTTTTTAATATTGTGAACAAATTTTGGTACATCATGGGTGATGAAGGTTGTAGTCAAGTTTCATAAAAATTGTGTGTGCAGTTTTCTGAGAAGAAAGCAAATACCTCTTTTTGGGGGCAACCCCCCCTGTAATCTCCCTCCATAGACCCCCTCAGGCATCGATTTTTTTTTTTAATGTCATGAATAGCGTTCGTACTTCATGGGTTTTGAAGGCGGTGAACAAGTTCCATCGAAATTGCTTGTGTATTTTCTGAGAAGAGAGCAAATACCTATGTCAGGGGCAAAACCCTGTTGAGCCCCTTTGGCCCAATTTTTTTTAATGCCATGAAAAAAACTTTCGTACATCCAGGGTGGTGAAGGTTGTGGTCAACTTTCATCAAAATCTTATACGTAGTTTCAGAGAATAAGTTGCAAGTGTTTGTGGACGTATGAACTGATGGATGGACGGACTGATGGACAGGTCAGGTCAGGTATGGGAGCATGTGCCAGAACAGCGTGTCGCTGCATCCATTTTCCACCGGGACTCCAGGGGCCTCCGTCTGGCCCTCTCCCAGGCAGATGCCAGGCCCATCCCCATCTCCTTGAGATGATGGTCAATCTGCTGCAACAACGAAGCACATGGTCGGCCCACTGGCCTCCTCCACTCACGAGACGCCCTCGCTGAGAGAATCTGGTGAGCAGGATCAGTGTCAGGAAAACGAACCACATGTCACTACGGCCGCAACTGATGCTCACGGACCATGCAGGTAACAAATCTCATCCAAGTCTCTCTCAGCAACCGCTCATTGGACACGTAGTCTGACCAGTGATAGCCAAGGATTCTCCGAAGAGACTTGGTACCAAAGGAGTTAAGTCTCCATCTCAGATCCTTGGTCAGAGTCCAAGTCTCGCATCCATAGAGCAAGACTGGAAGCACCAAGGACCTGAACACTCGGACTTTCGTCCTCCCGCACAGGTACCGGCAGCGCCACACCCCATGATCCAGTGAATCCATGACTCCCCAGGCCCGACCCAGACGTCTACTGACCTCTGACTCAGCCAGCAGAGATATGAATATCACTGCCAAGGAAAGCGAATCTCTCCATGACCTCAACATCCTCACCACAAACAGACACAGACAGGAGAGCAGCATCCAAGATCTCATTGAAAGCCTCGATCTTAGTTTTGACCCAAGAAACCCTTAATGCCAGCGGCTCCGACTCCTCATTCAACACCTCGAGGGCCCCCAAAAGGATATCTAAATTCTCCGAAAAGATGACGGCATCATCTGCAAAATCAAGGTCCGAGATCTTGACATTCCCAAACGATGCACCGCAGCTTGATCTTTTCGACATCCTCCCTAAAATCCAGTCCATACAAGTGCTGAAAAGTGTGGGGGCCAGTACACACCGCTGACGAACTCCAGTAACAACTGGGAAAAAGTCAGAGATGGTACCACCACACTTCACAGCACTCTCAGTACCAGAGTAGAGTTCAGACATCAGATCGAGCAGTTTTGGTGGCACCCCACGAAGGCCATGAATCCTCCAGAGGGCATCACGATTCACTGAATCGAACGCTTTACAGACATCAATATAGGCTGCAAGCAGCCCCTGCTGAAACTCTCATCTGCGTTCGGTGAGGATACGAAGAGCAAGGATACGGTCAATCGTTGACCGCTTTCGTGTAAAGCCTGACTGCCCTGGATGCTGGTGCTCAATCAGATGGTGGTGAACCCTATCAAGAATTATCCAAGCAAAGACCTTGCCCGGCACTGAGAGCAGCGTCTCCCCTCAGTCGTTGTTGCAGTCTTGGCGATCACCCTTCCCTTTCCAGAGAGGAAAAACAAGGCCCCTTTTCCAATCAGTTGGGATGATGCCTGTGTTCCAGGCAGAGCACAAAACTGCATGCAACGACACGAGTGCAGCATTTCCACCAGCGTTGAGAAGTTCAGCATGGATGCCACAGATCCCTGGAGCTTTACCCCATTTCAACCGGTTCACCACAGCCCGTGTTTCCACAAGTGAAGATGGACCACAGTTGATTGGAGGGTCAGCAACAGGGATTGTAACACCCTTGATGACCAACTCGACAGCTGGGGGATCAGCCTGGTACAACCGCTCAAAGTAACCGGTCCAGCGGGCCTTCACTTCAGACTCCTCTGCCAAGAGCCTACCACTCTCTGCTCTAACTGCAGTGCTCCGAGGGATGGGCTTGGATGAACACAATGCGCAAACTCCCCTGTAAGCGGGACGAGAATCACCTGTCCACAGTTGATGCTCTACTCCCTCAGATTCCTCGCACATAGGCCTCCTTGTCCACCCTCAGTGCACGTACAGTTTTACGCCTCAGCTCCCTGAACAGCTCAGCGCTGCCATTCAGCCTGGCCTTGCGACTCTGGTCAATGGTATCCAGTGTCCCTTGAGAGACAAAATTCTTCTTTGCCCTGCGGTGAGTTCCAAGACATCCACCGGCAACATCAAGGATGGTGGTCTTGAAGTCACTCCACAACTCTTCAGGATCCCCCAAAGCACCGAGACCCCCCAAATGTCCATTTAGCATGTTCGCAAACTCCTCAGCTACCCTCTCATCCTTGAGCTTGCCAACATCCAGCCAAGGCTGGAATGGTACCATTCTCCAGGATTTAAGGTGCAGATTTAGAGTTGCTACAACAAACCGGTGGTCAGTATTGAGGAACTGAACACTCCGGTAGACCCTGCTGTTCTGGCTCATCCTCCAGCGACTGTCAACATGGACATGGTCAATCTCCTTTGCCACACCGCCAGCGTTGGAATACCAAGTCCAGCGATGAGCTTGTGGGCGCTGAAACCATGAACCAGCCACCCGAAGTCCATGTCTTCTTGCAAAGTCAAGGAACTTAGTGCTATTCTGGTTCATAGTTCCTGACCCATGGGGACCAACACATGTCTCATCGCCATCCCTATCAGTTCCAGTCGATGCATTGAAATCCCCCAAGACTAGAAGTGTATCTCGTCTGGGGCACTGATCAACCACAGACTCGAGCGTGGCATAGAATGTGTCCTTCACGGTGAGATCACTCGCCTCAGTCGGAGCATAGACAGAGACCAGGGAAATGACACCAAAGGAGTAACGAATCCTTAGTCTCATAATACGCTCGTTGACCGAGCTACAGCAACTCCTTGAGTATGGTAACCATCACAGCGACCAGACCAATAGTAGTTGTAACCACCCACCATTATCTCGCCGCAATCCCGTCTCCGAACCTCAGAGAGTGCTGCAATACTGATGTCCAAACACATGAGCTCAGATGACAACAGAGACAGGTGATCATCCTCTCTTAGGGATAGGATATTCCAGGCACCCACCTGAAGGGACCGCCTCAAGTTAACCCAAGGAGACCGCCGTCTGGTGGACGACACGTTAGCACCACTCCGACACACTCTCCCGCAATCTGACCCAGGGATGTTACCCCCGTGGTTTCCCTCCTTTCATCAAAGATTGCGGCTCCCGAAGGCTTTGCCCCAATCCCGTCATCTGGTGAGCTGCCCTGCGAAGGGAAGCTGCACAGGAGGTACTCCCACGGAGTGAGTTTTCAGACTTTTTTTGCGTTTTTGTGTTTTGCGGAATGAAGGGTTTTACGGTGGCCGGAGTGCAAATCCAGCCACCACCCTCCTAGTAAAAAGTAAGCCAACTGCAGGAGGATGTCTGCAGACACAGTTGGGCACTAGATATGGATGGCCGTTGGCTCACAAGGAGCTCCTCCGCCCTTTGGACAGACGATGTGCAATCCCATAAGCTTCCTGGAACTAAGTTCCAGGTGAGTTAAAAATTCGGGTCTATGGGTGTTTAAGGGAATTTTTGACTCCCTCTCCCCTTCCACCCCCCCCTCGCCCCCCAAAAAACATATATTTTCTCTTTTCTCTGAAACCACACACACAATTTTGGTGAAACTTGACCACAACCATCATCACCTATGATGTACTAAAGTTTGTTCATGGCATTGAAGAAAACATCAATCTCAGGGACTTACTGGGGTTTTACTCTCCCCCCCTCCCCAAAAAAGATATTTGCCACCTTCTTCGAAACTACACACGCAATTTTGATGAAACATGACCACCACCTTCATCACGTGGGACATACCAATGTTTTTTTTTTGTGTACCTTGTCGAGGATCGTGTGAGAGCTAACACACAACGCACAGCAAGGGGGGCATGAGACAAGAGTGGCGGGAGTGGGAAGGACAAAACAGTGGGGAACAGAGACATTAGGAGATTGGTTTGGAGCGACGAGAGGTCTCCTTCGGGGCTCCCTGCTGACGTTCTCAAAGTTAAGTTTCCGGTCGTTATTTGTCCCGTTTTAACGATTTAATTTTCTCACCTACATGTTACTGTGTGTTCCTAGTTCGGTTTTGTTTCAAAAATCGTGCTATTTTGTGAGTATTTTTGTCGACGTTCTTACCTGGTGTTTGAGGCCTAGGCCTTGGCCTAGGCTTGAGGCCTACCGGTTCCACTCGGTGTTCGATCGTTTTTTTTGTTGTTGTTGTTTGTTTTTTCTCCCCATTACCTTCAATTTTCATCCTCCCCACTTTCCAAACATCCCCCATTCTCCCAACTAATCTCTTTCTTATCTCAAAAAAAAAATAAAAAAATACCCCAAAACAACAACAACACGCTCACCTCCCGATTCTGCTTCTTCTTCTTCTTCCTCTTAACCTCCTCCTCGTCTTCTTCGTCGATTTTTTTTCTACACTTCCATGACCTAATCTGTTGAACTCTCTCAAACATTAATATTAACAACAAAAACGATCTTATAATGCTTCATCTTCCTCTCTCACACATGTGGTACTCTTTACTGTTTCATAATGCACTACTCTTCTGCTATTTTAACAGACTGCTCTCATTTCGAGCTCTTCTTCATTCCTTGCCTAAAAAAACTATTACAGCGCTTCTTCTCTCCATTCTCTGAATTCGCCTTCATTACATCCATCAAGAATTGTGTTAAATCGCATCTCTGACCTAAAACTTTTAAAAACCACAGTTTGCCATGGATGTTCGCTTTCCATCAACCATTCTTTTTTTCCAACTTCAGTGCCAACTCACCCCCCTCACCACTCAATCTCACTCTCAAAGCAACCATCCCACTCTTCTCCCTCCAAGCCTCCCTCTCACCTCTCTCAAAAATTCCCCCGTCACCTTTCTCCCACCTTTCATCTCCCTCACTCATCCTTCTCAAAGTTGCCCCCCCTCTCATCCACCAAGCTGCCTCCCTCCACTGCCCTCTCACCTCCATCTCTTCACTCCACATCCTCAAATCCTCAACTGCCTTCTTCCTTGTCTCTTGTCCCCCCTCTCCCCCAGCACCACAGAGCCTTTTCTCCTCCTCATTCGGCCCCCTCCCCTCGCTATTCTGCAATACCCCGCACTCTTTCAACAACCCTCCTTACCTCTCCTCCTCGTCCCTTGTCCTACCCTCCCCCTCCCCCTCCACCTCCTGCACCCAAAGCCTCCTCCCCTACCTCTTCATTAAAAGTGTGGACCTCAAATATCTGGGGCCTTCGCTCAAACCTTTCAGATTTTTCCATACAGGTTTCCACTGACAAGCCAGACATTATCTGCCTAACAGAAACTTTCCTCTCCCAAGACGTGTCTGACTCCCAAGTATCTCTCCCCGGTTACTCCCTCTTACGGTATGACAGACCTGAGCCTCGTCCTGGTTGAGGTGTTGCTCTCTTCATCAAAGACTCTATTCCTCACTCTCTATGCACTGCTATCACTCCCCCACACCCCCAGGAATACCTCTGGCTTCGGCTTCCCTCCACTCCCACCTCATGTTTATATGTGTACTGTACCATCCACCGAACAGTTATGACTCCATCTACACCTCACTCTCCGAAAACATGGACCATCTTCTATCTTCTCATCCAAACTCTCTCTTCCTCTTATGTGATGACTTCAATTGTCATCATGCCAGTTGGCGAGGTGTGGGCACCTCTCTCACCTGCCATTGCACCTCAGCAAAAGCTTTCTGCGACTCATTAGGACTGACTCAATCGGTCAATTTCATGACCCGGATCTCAACCAATGGTACTCCATCTCTTCTGGATCTGATTTGGACAAATTTCCCTGACAATATCTGCTGCTCTTCCTTCACTGCAATCGGTTCTTCTGACCACGTCCTTGTCAAAGTGGACATCTCTCTGGCTGTTATCAGAGAACCACCTCACCGCCGTCGAGTCTGGCATTTCACTCAAGCCGACTGGCAGGGTCTCCAAGCAGCCATCAAACTTACAGACTGGTCTCCTATCACTACTTTCTCAAACATCAACTCATCGTGGGAATTCTTTCAAAGAAACTTGCTCTCCCTCATGCACAGATTTATCCCCTCTCGTGTTCAGTTGTCTTACCCTTCCTCCCGCCCTTGGTTTACTGAAGCTTGTGGCAAGGCAGTTGTCCTGAAACAACTTGCCTTTGCCTCATGGAAAGCAAACCCAACTGACGGTAATCTCAGTTCCTTCCACAAAGTTCGGAACAAGTGTGTATCTACCCTCAGGAGAGCCAGAAAACAACATCTTTCTCATCTCAAGTCTGAACTCTCAAACCTCTCTCCCTCCTCAAAATCCTGGTGGCGTTTAATCAAATCTGTTTCTGGTGTATGTTCCCCCTCCATCCCCTCCCTTACCTCAAATGGCCGCACTGCTGATTCCACACGTGATAAAGCTGAATGTCTAAACTCGGTGTTTGCAGCTAAATCTTGTGTCCTAAACCCATCACTTCCTCTACCCACTTTAGCCAGTCGCACCCAACTGTCCCTGGACTCTGTATCCTTTTCTCCTGACAAGGTGGAGAGCTTGCTTTCAAACCTCGAGTCAGATTCTGCAAACGGTCCAGATGGCATCAGCCCACGTGTCCTCAAAGCCTGCTCTTCTGCTCTTGCTCACCCTCTCTCTGTTCTATTCACCCTCTCATTTGCCCAAGGTCATCTGCCATCTGCTTGGAAATCTGCTAACATCACTGCCCTGCATAAAAAGGTGCAAAAACAGATCCCTGTAACTACAGACTAATCAAGCTTCTCCCAATAATCAGCAAGGTTATGGAATCCATCATCGCTTCAGACATGAAATCCTTCCTCTTCTCTAATGGCTTGATTTCCGATCATCAATTTGGTTTCAGACCAGGTCACTCTACCCTGGATATGCTGCTTCTGCTCTCCCATCAATGGATGGAGGTCCTCAATGCCAGACAGGAAATCCAAGCCATATCCCTGGACATATCACGTGCTTTTGACACAGTCTGGCATCCTGCACTACTCACCAAACTCTCTTCCCATGGTATTCAAGGCCATCTCCACTCATGGCTCGCAGACTTCCTCTCCTGTCACAGTCAACGTGTGGCCCTAAATGGAGTTCTTTCATCCCCTCTTCCTGTGCAGGCTGGAGTTCCTCAAGGTAGCGTTCTGGGCCCTGTTCTTTTTCTGGTTTTCATCAATGATCTCTCTGACTCTCTGGAAAATCCTCTATTTCTCTTTGCCGACGACCCCGCCCTCTGCCGTACCATCTGTCATCCCTCAGACTGGCAAGCAGCAGCTTCTTCGCTCACTGCAGATCTGGATAAAATCACAAGCTGGTCCAACACGTGGAACATGTCTTTCAATCCAGACAAATCTCACACTCTCACTATGTCTCTTCGAAAGGACCGTTTAGAAAACCCTCCATCCACTTTCTCAACAATCCTCTGGAAGAAGTCTTTTCTTTCAAGCTTCTGGATCTCACTATCTGCCATGACCTTTCCTGGGAAAGTCACATTTCCAACCTCGCCTCAAAAGCCAGTCGCCGACTGGGAATCCTCCATCGTGCAAAGTTCGTCCTTGGCCCTCTTGAGCTCCTGACCACTTACAAAGCTTTTGTCCGTAGCCTGATGGAGATGATGGAGATGGGTAAAGTGGGTAGAGGCTCTCCCCTCTGGGCTGGTGCTCCTGCCTCCCTCCTTTCTCGGCTTCATGCTGTTGAAACCAGGGCATTTAAGATCATCGGCATCTCCCGCAATGAAGCTGAGTCTTTGGGCCTCTCACTCAATCACCACAGGTTGGTCGGTGGTCTTTCTGTCTTCTACCTACTCCTCTCCAGCCTTGCCCCCCCCTGCTCTCTCTGCGATTTATCCCCACCACATTTCCACAGGGCGCTCAAGGTCCGCCAATGGTAAAACTACCAAAATCACGAATCACTGCTCATCTTCACTCTTTCATTCCTCTTTTTTCCTGCCTTTGGAATAAACTTCCTCACTCTATTCTTTCCCATTCTTCCCTCCAGGCTTTCAAAACAGCAGTTCACCACCACCTCTTATCTTCCCCCATCCAAATCCTCGATCTTTTCTACCCCCGATAATCCACCCAAGCCCACTTCCTTCATTTCTCCTGCTTTCCTTCCTGAAAGTCCCTGTAATGTCCATCTTCTCTTCGCCATGTTCCCCGTCCCATCCCCATCCCTCTCGCTTCCACAGTTCACCTAATGTGTCTGTTCCCCACTGTTTTGTCCTTTCTACTCCCGCCCCTCTTGTCTCATGCCCCCTTGCTGTGAGTTGTGTGTTAGCTCTCATACGAGCCTCGACAAGGTATACAAAAAAAAAAAAAGGATCTACGGAAGGGACAGGGATGGGGTGGGGAACATGGGGAATACAAGATGGACATGACAGGGACTTTCAGGAAGGAAAGCAGAGAATTTGAAGTAGGTGGGCTTGGGTGGATTATCGGGGGTAGAAAAGATTGAGGATTTGGTATTCTATCGGGGGTAGAATACCAATGCTTGTTCATGACATAAAAAAAAATTTGGGCCTCAGTGTTTGTACAGCGGGGTTCCCCCCAAAAATATGTATTTGCTTCCTTCTCCAAAACTACAAACACAATTTTGATGAAAGTTCACCACAACCTTCATCACCCGTGATGTACCAAAGTTTGTTCACGATATTTAAAAAAAAATCGGTGTCAAAGGGTACTTATGGGGGGTGGGGGGTCGGGGGGATTGACCCCAAAATTGATATTTGCAATTACATTGGTTCATTGTTACATTTTGCTGATTCCATCCCACATTGACTTTTTCTCCAGTATCATTATTCTACCAGGTGCGTATTCTACCAGGTGAGTGAGTGGTCTTACCACTATTTTTTTCCACTTCTTGTGTGATCTTCTCTTCTTCCCTCTTATTTTTTTTTTTGCTTTCAAATCAAACCTTTCTATTCCTCTATGCCTTTTTCTTCCACCTGTTTATCCTCCGCCCTTTCTCCTCTGTCCTCCTACCTTGTGTTCCTTTTCTCAATCTTCCCCCTCATTGCGATTTTGGAGATGACCACTTGGCAAATATATAAACAAATACAGGCACACAATAAGGCACCTTGACCCAACCAACTTCTGAGGTCAAATACACACAAACACACGCATCTCGTTTCGTCACACACCACTGTTCCTTACAATTCCATAATATACACACGAAAAAGGAACACAAACACGAAAATATTGAAAACACAAACACATAAAACTAGAAGGGCACTCGGTAGATCGCATACCTCTGTCACGTAATGCCCGATTCATGAAAACATATCGGGCGCACTACATTTTTGTAATATCTTGCTATAGAGTACTATTTCCCTCCTCACACGTACACACATGCACACGCTTCTTGAGGATCTCCAAGTAAGTGAGGAATGTAAAGAAACAGTTGGAAAACTGAGGGATGGTTAAGATCCGGGGCCAGATAATAGGCATCCGTGTGTGGTCTTCGGATGATCAATCTTTGGCGAGCTACGGGGGCGAGCTTTGCTATATCGTCATTCCAAGATTTGGCAGATGGAGAGGCCTTGAAGCTCAAGAGACTGAACTAATCCAGTGGCTGATTGTGGAAATAGATAAGTAGGTTCACTTGAGAAATCTTCTGTACTGATCGACTGTAAGAATTTCCAGGATTGAAGGACAATTTACATTCATCAGACGAGCAACTAATAAATTCCAGAGAAGCAGAGAGGGATGTCGCTGTTTTCTGCCAGTCAGTGATTTGGGGGACTGGATGACACAATGGGACCTCATCTCCAAAAAGGAAGACAGGGTTTACCAAAGCATTGTGGAGGTAGTTAATGTAGATGAGGAGAGAGGTAGTTCATGGAGATGAGGAGAGAAGCTACGCCAAAGACACTGCATTGGGTACTACATCCTCCACTGGGAGTGGGCCCAGAGAGGGTTCCCTTGTTAGCAACATGCTGACTGCACCAATGAAGGAAGTCAGAAATCCAGAAATATTGAAGGAGGTGGCAGAGTAGATAAGTGTGGTGTTAGCGGATATATTTAACAGATAATTGGAGTCAGAGCAGGTAGCATAGGGTGGGATAGTAGAAAATGTAACACCGTTATTTAAGAAAGGATCCAGAGAGGAAATGTGGAATTATAGACCTGTTAGTTTGACTTCCGTTGCTGGGAAGGTGTTGTTGTCGTTAATTAAGTAACATATAGAAAACAAGTCGAGTAAATTAAAAACTAATTAAAGGTAATATGGTCATTCCATGAAAGGTGCTTTTCAACCATACCTGTCCATCTCTTTTTAGTTGAAGATATTTCCCCTTATTGCACTTTACAAAGTGTACACAGCCGTTGGTAGTTCTAGTTATCTCTGTTGTAGTGTTTCCAGAATTTTACTCCACACTTACTTGAGTTGTCATATTTTTACCTCCGCCACTGAAGGTGAAGGAGGTTATATTTTCACCCGTCTGTTTGTTTGTTTGTTTGTTTGTGTACAGGATATCTCAAAAAGTTGTGGATGGATTTGGACGAAAATTGGTGGACCGGTTGGGTGTGTGAAAAGAATGAAATGATTCTATTTTGGTGAAAATCTGAAAAAAGATACAATAATTATTTAATTTATAAAGTGATTCTTCACCATTGAAAGATGGGGACAAAAATTATATACACTATTTCATTATATTTCGAAGATGTATTGAGCCCGATACGTTGTCCTCGATCAGGCATTACGTGGTGGAGATATGCGCTCTACCGAGTGCCCTTCTCTTCTCCATATTGATCATTTCTACCCCTTTATTATCAAACATCATTTTGAATATGTTATTGACTTTTCTATTATTTTGTTATTTCGGATTATCTCTATACATTTTTAGGTCAAACATATCCATGTATTGGATTGGGAGTTTGATTCACACAAACACTTGAAGACCACAAGGGGAAAACCAGAGATGTCACTTTTTATAAATTTCAGGGTTATTGCACCTGCCAATAGTTGGCAACATAAGGTTTCCTCTCACAATATTACTTCAACAAATAACCAGGGGTGTCACATAATTTATATGGTATAAAGTTTAGCCGTGCAATGAAAAAACAAGTGTTGTCAAAGCTGAACAAGTAGAAACCCAGAGTTGTCAGTACTTTACTCCTGGTTATCTCCCTTTCATTCATGATAACTGTTCCACCATAATATTCAGAGTTGAGAAACTAAAAAATGAAAGGTTGTAAAACTTTCACAGCATAAACTCTGAGCACTACAATGGCCTATTTGGTTATATCATGGGCTCCGTAGTTGGTGCATATCGTGATTCAAGCCTGATCAAACCTTTATTGTGACTTTTATGGGACCCACGCTGTGGCTTAATGGTTAGTGCGTCTGAGTACCCATCCTCATTCGATGCCCAATCAACCTGCTTAGGTATATGAGGGAGTTACCATCCTTTCACCGACTCGACAGCGTACAAAAACCCTGAGTGATGAACCGAAGATTTCAAATTTTGATTCATCGTTCCATAAGACCTTCTTCCAGTTTTCAGTAGTCCACTGGCGGTGCTTCATGGCCCAGGCAAGCCTCTTTTCTTATTTTGCCATCTTAGCAATGGCTTTCTTACTGCCACTCGACCTGTCAAACCTGCAGCTCGAAGTCTTCTCTTCACAGTTGAAACTGAGACTTCCTTACTTCAACCAGTGTTAAGCTGTGCTTGAGGTTGCTGTCCTGTAAGCCGCCTATCACACAAGCTGTTGACTTTCAGAAACTTGTCTTCTGATTGTGTTGTGGCTTTGGGCCTGCCAGAACTCTTTCTGTCAGAGTTTCCTCCAGTTTCCAAGTGCCTTTTGATGGTGTAGGAAACTTCTCCCTGACACTTTGGCTTGCTTTGCAATTTCTCTAAAGGAAAGACCGACACTTTTAAGGGTTAAATTGGTCTGGCAGTCTTCGTTTGTTAATTGTCTTTTTCTCACCATTATGATAGCAATATACTACTTCCTGCAGTGCATATTGTCCAAATAATACTTCAGAGGGTGTAGCAACAGAGTCTGTTCCAACACTGCTTTTACACAGACAGAGGGTTTTAACTGATCAAGATAAGTTGGGACACCTGTAGGAATTGTTTGCATCAACTTTCAAGGCTTAATTTACTTCCAGTGCTGCAGAACAGCTGCAGTTGCGAACCCATTACTGTTTCCTGAAAAGGGCATTTTTTAACAACTCTGAAATTTAGATTATTTTTCAGTTTTTGGTAACCTAAACTTTTATTTTTTTAACCTCTGGCAGTTTACTGCTTGGCTTTGTACCATTTCAAGTTATTCACTGGACTTGAACTACCTAAATTTCAGTAAAAACTGGAATATGGGGGTGTTCTAAAACTTTGGACCAATACAGTAAGCACACAAACATGCAAACAAACACATATACCCACATACACAGACACATACATAAACACATACATATATTTGCATGCATACACACATACATGCAAAAACATACAAACACACATACATACACACATGCATGAAGATACATACACACATACACATACATGCAAACGCACACACACA
>NC_140974.1:8279063-8286563 GCF_056783735.1 Eptatretus burgeri
AATTACATTTTTTATTTTCATTTTTTTTTTTTTCAGAGCTGGCAGATCCGTCGTATATGCGATCCGTCGTTGCCCAAACGTCGTTAAGCGGCGCATGACTGTATGTTGGTACCAATGGATGTATCATCAACTCCGAGAGGATCTGTCTGAACAAGCTGAAACTTTCACTCATTAATGAGAGTACCCTATAGTTGTGCATGCACAATTATTTTTTTCATCCATTTTGGCATTTTCTTCATTTTGGGGCAGCACCATAGTTTTGGGGCTATCACCCTTTCACCCTTTTTGGGATAACACTCTAGTTTTGGGGCTCGCACCCTTTCACCCTTTTTGAGATAACACCCTAGTTTTGGGGCTATCACCCTTTCACCCTTTTTGGGATAACACCCTACTTTTGGGGCTAGCACCCTTTCACCCTTTTTGGGATAACACCCTAGTTTTGGGGCGAGCACCCTTTCACCCTTTTTGGGATAACACCATAGTTTTGGGGCTAGCACCCTTTCACCCTTTTTGGGATAACACCCTAGTTTTGGGGCTAGCACCCTTTCACCCTTTTTGGGATATCACCCTAGTTTTGGGGCTATCACCCTTTCACCATTTTTGGGATAACACCCTAGTTTTGGGGCTAGCACCCTTTCACCCTTTTTGGGATAACACTCTACTTTTGGGGCTAGCACCCTTTCACCCTTTTTGGGATAACACCCTAGTTTTGGGGCTTGCACCCTTTCACCCTTTTTGGGATAGCATTTGAGGTGAGCACCCCGTTTGCCCCCAAGCCAGCGTGGGTGAAATTTGAATTATCCGAGCTCTATTACCATAATGTATAACATATGCACATAAGCAGTATGCATGTTTTCGCTTTGTGTGCATAACTGGGTTAATTATATTTTTGGGAGTTATCGAGGCAGCAGACTGTTGCCTATACACCGCCTACATAAAGGGAAGTGAGAGAAGAACGTGTTGCATCCTTGAACAAGATCGCCCCTGGGGTGGGTACTCTGATATATTTATGATCATAAAAATCACAACTCTCCCCTGCCCCCCCCCTCCCCCAAGTGGCTCCCATAGGGAGTGGGTGCTTCTTGTTTAAATAAAAGATCCTTTTTATTTTGAGGTTGGAATCAATTTACTTTGAAAGAATGTATGAAAACATTTTCAGAAGCCCAAGGTCAAAATAATTTCTACGAAGTTTAATAACCACTGCAGTCAGGGTTATTTATTTATTTATTCATATGTAGCCGGTGGATGGTTGGCTGCATAATTTTCTCGGCACACAGCTGTGCCACTGATGCTGTTACCAGTAAGCTGGTTACTCATTTTGCCAACCTCAGAAAGATAACAGGCTGAGTCAACCCGCAGGGTGTTAATTCAACGGTAATATAACAAGGACTTCAACTCAAGACCCAAATATCTTAAGACAGCCATCTTAACCGTTAAGCCATCACCAGGCTTGCAGGCAAGGTGTTACCTCACAAAGTGCTCCATCCCTCAAATGGACATTAAGCCGGGTGTCCTGCCCAGCTTACTTTGGAGGCCAGTGTCCTGTGTTGTAGCATCAGTTGGCGAATTTTAAAGATTCCACAGTGTCCTTCCTGAAGAGTAGGCCAGTCATTGCGAGCACCCCAACCAAATTACAAATTCATACCAACACTGTTGGTAGCAAATTGTCTGGTCTTCTTGGAGGATCCTTGACACGTTACATCGCTTGTCATGGTAGAGTGCACGCAAACTCGTACACTTTAAACAAAGTCATGCACCCAGGTGTTGCCATGTCACATGTGAATGTCCATCGTCAGCTGGCAAGGTCGATGAACACATCAAACAAATGTGGTCAGTCCAATAAATAAGAGATAACGTCAAAAATATTTGTGATCCTCTTACATATCAATTGCATCAAACAGCTCCACAAACAATGACCCCCCAAAAAATGATGTGATGGTTTCGTTTTATTGAAGAACATATCTTCATTTGATTGTGAACTTGGGTAGCCCGGGTCATTGTTGTGACTCTTATCGTGGTGGAATTGTTCTCATGATCTTTGATTAGATTTATCAATGTAACTTGCAGTGTTATGATGATCTCTGAAACGCCTTTATCTGTTGGCATGATTCAAAACCATTTTGCACAAGTAATGAGAATCCCATAAAAATAAAAAAAATAAAACCAGGAAAAGCATTTTACACGTGTTCAAGGTTCTTTTACTATCCGGTGGAATACATTTTTAGTTCACCTGGACTTTAGTCAGGTGTGCTTATGCGATCGAGCAGTGTCCGTAGGTGAGTGAGTCGGTGAGCCAGTCCGTGAACACTTCAGTCATTATCGCTTGAACAAAACACACGATTTTAATGAAACTTGGCCACAAGCTTCAGATCTGATGCCTAACGAAGTTGCATCAACTGCATCAAAATCTGCGCTCATTAAGAGGATCTACGGAGCAGGGGGGGGGGTGGTTGACCTCCCCCAAAATAGGTATTTTCTCTCTTCTTTGAAACGACACACACGATTTCGATGAAACTTGACCACAACCTTCATCAGCCGTGTGATGTACCAAAGTTTGTTTGTGGCATTAAAAAAATTTATGGTCTGCAGAGATCTTCGGGGGGGGGGGGGTCGAGTGACCGTTGCTCCTGATCCAGGTGAGCTTCAGGACACGCTGTCCAATTTCAATTGGACAGAAACAGAATGAACAGAAAATATGTTTGAAAGTGTTCACAGATTTTGCTTGCGTACAATGATTGGAGGTTTTTGCAAATCTGAATGGACAGCTTGATGATAACCATTGTGACAAATACTTACGTATAGCATTTTCTTTTATTGGGCGTTTGATCTTCGATTGATAATTATTTACGCAATGATAAGCTGTACTTACCAAATGCATTGTTTGTACAAAAATGGCCCAAAATGCAAAATTTACACCAACACCATGTCCACCGACTCTGGACTCGAGCAAATACGGTGGAATTTGCTTTGTTACAACCATTGTGTGATGGGGAAGAAAATGCAAATAACAGATGAACATCATAAATTGGAGGCTTCCCACGGAGCAACAAAAAGCATGAAGTGCTCTGATGGATGCTAAATACATTTGAGGCCTTGAATTAATGAAGCAGCAGCTACAGGTACTCTTCACAGTTGGTTGGTAGCCTTCTGCCTGGCAGGTAGGTCTAGTGCTTGGTAGACTCACGGACAAATGGATGCCAGACGTTATCTATATTACAATGGAACTAAGTGTTTGTTATCTCTGAGACGAAGCATCAACGGTCCACGAAACTCAGCTATATTGTTCCTCATATACATGACTCTGGATCGCTTTACTTTCTAGCTCGATATCATGAAAGAATGAGCAAAAGTTATGGGGAGGGGGGTTAAATAGTGAATCAGAGGCTGCCGAGCATTAGCTCTGCAGCCCGAGGTACATCACCAAACATGATTGGTCCAGTGGTATCACATGCGACCACAGAACAGACCAATGATGGCAGGTTTTCCATATCTATCTATCTTCAATATATATGTATGTGTGTGTATATATATATATATATATATATATATATATATATATATATATATATATATATATATATATATATATATATATATATATATATATATATATATATATATATATATATATATATATATATACAAAAGACCAAAAATAGCGCGAAGACCCAAAACATCCGAAACACCAAGTACTGAAAAAACCCTGAGGACTCCAAAGAGTTAACATACACAAAGGACCCAGAGGATGCAAAAGACCTCAAGGACCCAAAAGACCCAGGGGATCCAAATGACCTGAGGACACTAAAGACCACAACGACCCAAAATAGCGAGAGAACTCAAAATACCTAGAAGACCCAAAAGACCGAATGGGACTATCTGGAACCCATGGAAATTCAGCATCATGTCAAATATGACTTCAGGTTGCCAACTCCCCCCCCCGCCCCCACTCCACACACACATACACACACACACGCACACAATCCCAAGTCCTCAACCCCCCCCCTTCCCATCTCTGTCCTCTCTCTGCCTCCCCTACCACCACACCCAAACTCTGTGCTCCCCTCCCCCTTTCTTCAAATCCTCAAAAGCCTTCCTAACTCAAAGTCTTCAATCCCCCCCTCCCTACCCTCTGTCCCCTCTCTGCCTCCACTCCCCCAACCCAACTCTGTCATCCTCTCCCCTTTCCATATTTTTCAAGTCCCTTTTCATATGAATCAGTGTTTGTGTGTTTGTTTATTTGTTTGTTGCGCTACTCCTTCCACAGTTGTGGGATGATTACATCCAGACATGCTACATAGGATCAGCAAGACCCCAATTCGTGTATGGGGGTGATGTTATCTTTGCTGGTGGTTTTGGGGGGGGGAGAGAGGGAGGGGACAGATGCAAATTATCTATGTAAATGTGTATGTTGTAGCGCCACCTCCAGGTGGTGGAGGGTATTACAAGTCTCCACCATTTACAGTACAGTATTCCTGTCTCCACGTTTTCCAGTGCAGTGATGTATTTTGAATTCTAGGCAGTATATGTGCTTTTACTTCATGCAAATAACTTCATGGGTTTTTTGTTGTTGCAGATACAGAGCTGGTCGTTTCCTATACACCACCCAAATGGAGGTATGCATCAGAAGAACGTGTTGCATGCTTGGAACAAGATTGCCCAAAGGGTGGGTACTCTGCAAGTTGATCGCAATTCCCTTTCAGTCAAGGTTAGGCTTGGGAGGTTCTTCTGCTGAACTTGAACGGTTTTAAAGGTCCCTTTTGTTGAAGCTGGACAATAATGGTCTACGTTTCATGCTGTTTGATAAACGCAGCCACTTAATGAAGATTTAGTTCAAATATGTCGCTTATGGGAGAGACGCGATCACATGAGTAGTTTATTCGTCTCTAGGTTTTTTTGCTCTTGTTTACTGATTTGCAAATGTATTCATTCATCCAAATTTGACTCCAACGTTGTACATACAATATGTCTACAATACCCTGAAATGAGCCTGATGTTGGCTTAACGGTTAAGGTGACTTCCTTAGAGCTGGCTTAGATATTAGGGTCCTGAGTTTGAGCTCTTGGGTGCTGTTGAATTAACACCAGGTGTGGTTGACTCAGCTTGTCATCCCTCTGAGGTTGGTGAAATGACTACCAGTGTATTGGTAATGGAGGGCACTGCATCATTGGCACCGTTGTGCCACAGGAAAATAATGCAACCAGCAGTCACAGGTTGCACACAATAGGTAACTATTCTGAAATTATTTTCAGCAAAAAAAAAAAAATCACAAACCTTTTGTTATGGTTCTGGCCTCTCAGGAGTAAAGAGAGACACTCTCATCGTATAACTCGAGTTATTTTGTGGTATTTTGCTTCGTTACGTGTCCAATGTTCATGTAAGCAGATGCAAGAGTATGGATAGGTGTCCGATACATGTTATTCTCTGCTTCTACACAATGGTATTTCCTGCACTCAGTGCAGAATGTCTTTCCCTTCTCCCCCAACCTCATAACAAATCTCCCAAAACCACGTCAAACAGGCTTCGTACCAATAAGTCAGCATCAGATGGCACATCCGTCATCAAGAAGAGTGACTGCACCAAAACGAACTCCCAGCAGCACTCCACACCCCAATCCATAAAGAGCCAATCCCAAGTTTTCATAGGGATTGGGATGGCGAATGTGCTAAACATGGGTGGAGGAGAGGGTCCCTCTGATCTGAGATTTGACCAATGGGAGGTGTAGGGGCCGTGAGTGGAGAGGGTAGGCAAGTCGGAGATAAAAGGGGAAGCACATGAGCAGTCACAGCTGGCTGGAAGTCTGCAGAAGGAGAGGGTCTTAAGTGAGCTGTCCAGGCTACTTGAGTACTTGAGCAGTCCACACTCTTTTTAGTCTAGCTCCATCTTTTATTTTCACTTCCCCCCTTTCATTCTTACACCTTTCACTTTCACTTTCTTTCTCAACAGTCTTTCACTCTCATTCCTTCTTGCACCTTTCACATTATGCTCCGGCACATCTTTGCCTTGCATCCTGTTCACTGCACTCCTGCTATCTGGCTTCGTCACTGGACCCCTTCGCCTCGTCAAAACTGAGTGGTCCTGCCAACACCCACGCCGAGTTTGTGCTGCGAACAAACACATCACCAGGCACATGAAAATGCATGGCACATTAGCAACATGGAGAGAGGGACCAGAGTGGAGTATGGGGGCTCTGGACCAGTGGAATATCTGTGCCAATACTATTGTGCAGCGCTAGCTCAACTGAGCTAGTGCAAGGTGGGCAGGGACTTGACACGTCCCCATGTTTTTTTTTTGTTTTTTTTTTGGTCTGTTTATCTCCATCTATTCCTTCATTGTAGGAAGCATGATTGGTGCCAATGTTAATATCAGTGATAAATGACAGTACAAGGCATCCAATGGCGTGAATGTTCACTTAGGCCTTAGGGGATAGTTGGAAAATGTATACGTGCTCTGTACCAATACCAATGCTTGTGAATTGCCTCCTCTGTAAATATGTGCATTGTTTAAGTAAAGCCTTGTTTAGCAAGAATTTGTGTCCTGACTTCTCCTACCTGTTTTGATGGTGGCATAAGGTAAATGAGCGGTTGATTGCTAGCTTTTAGATTGGCTTATAAATCGCAGGAAACAGCGCGTAACATTAGTTTGCTCGGCCAACTAACATCCGTTGCATAGCTGTGCCGGCACGATACTCCATCCATGATTATAATCTCACCTGTAACGATAGGTGGTAATGCATCGTTTGGCTTGGGGAGCTGACCAGAGATGAATGGCACAGATGGTATTTGTGGTCTTTGAAGACCCGCCAACCTCTTAGGAGTTGGCCAGAGGTGACGTGCATTACAATAAATTGTATCAATTCCCTGAATGATAGCTTAGAGGTGTGTGCACTCGCCTCTAAGCTGTCTCTCCTATGTTTAAAACTCGTCCCAGCTATAAACTGTCATCCTGGTGTTTTGCAGATATGGCGAGGAATCATTGTGTGCAACATCCATCAGATGGATGCAGCATCGTCGACCAGCGCTGGGGGCGACCCTCGGTGTCTTTCACAAACAGTAAGTGAGTTATCGCCGGAAACCTGAACAAATTACAAATTCCTGCCCAAATCGACTTTGATCGAACGTTAAGTCTGGTGAGCCAGTTCATGAAGGACTGGACTGAAAACGACCCCGCAAGAATGTGGGAATAATTTGGTCCATCAAAGTAGTAGAAGTAGTTAAAATTCCCTGAAGGCAGTACCTATTTCTCTCTTTTATTTCCCTCGCAGGGCAGTATTCATTAATGCACAGAGGCTTTGATTATCTGAACAAGAATAATTAATTGACTTATTACGTCTGCCACCGAAGGTGGAAGGAGGTTTTGTTTTCATCCCTGTCTGTCTGTCTGTCTGTTTGTTTGTCTGTTTAGCTTGAGCATTGATGGGTGATTCTGTGCATGTGTAAGGAGTGCTGTTGCTGGGGATCTTGTCGAGGGGTGTTGTGTGGTTGATGTTGTGTGTTTTTAACC
>NC_140974.1:8291563-8299063 GCF_056783735.1 Eptatretus burgeri
GGGGGATCACTTGAGATGGTGGTAAATACCTGAAGGGAAGAATGACATTGAAGAGAGTGTGGAAGTTGGTTCCACAGGTGGAAAAAAGAGGAAAATTTAAGTGGAGGTGAGCAGTAGCTTTGGATTTTGGCAGCTTCACCAGGTGGGGGATTATAGTGGACCACGTGCATCCTGCAGATACCTGGGGGGACAAAGCATGTAGACGGTAGAGGGTGCAAGACCAGAAAGGATGTAGGCAGAAGAAGACAAACACCACCAACCTGTTGGTGATGGCAAAGTGATGGGACCATTGACTGAGCTTCATTATTAGAGATTCCAATAATCTTAAAGGTCTTAGTTCAGACGGTATAAAACTGAGCACGGTGTGAGGCTTGTCCGATCATGTAAGAGATGGTGCTGGTGGTCTTAATTTTCCGAGACATATCTTGTGTTTTTGAAATGGTCTGACACCCTGCCTTGCTCACCAAACTCTCTTCCTGTGGTATCCAAAGCAATCTCCACTCATGGCTCACAGACTTCCTCTCCTGTTGCAGTCAATGTGTGGACCTTAATGGAGTTCTCTCATCCCCTCTTCCTGACCAGGATGGAGTTCCTCAAGGCAGCGTTCTGGGTCCTGTTCTTTTTCTGGTTTTCATCAATGATCTCTCTGACTCTCGGGAAAATCCTCTTTATCTCTTTGCTAATGACTCCACCCTCTGCCGTTATAGCTGTCATCCCTCAAATCAGCAAGCCATGGCTTCTTCGCTCTCTGCAGATCTGGATAAAATTACAAGCCGGTCAGACACTTGAAACATGTCCTTCAACCCTGACAAATCTCACACTCTCACCATGTCTCTCCAAAAGGACCATCTGGAACCCCCCCCCCCCCACGACCCCCCATATACTTTCTCAACAATCCTCTTGAAGAAGTCCTTTTATTCAAGCTTCTGGGTCTCACTATCTGCCATTATCTTTCCTGGTAAAGCCACATTTCCAAGCTGGCCTCCAAAGCCAGTCGCCGACCCGGTATCTTCCATCATGCAAAGTGCTTCCTTGGCATACCAAACCTCCTGAACACAAACAAAGCTTTCATTTGCAGTCTGATGGAGTACTGCTCTCCCATCTGTGCTGATGCTCCCACCTCTCACCTTTCTCTGCTTCAGGCTGTGGAAACCAAGGCATTTAGGAAACCAAGGCATCAGGCTGTAGAAACCAAGGCATTTGGTATCTCCCACGATGAGGTTGAGCCTTTGGGTCTCTCACTCTCTCAACAGGCAGGTTGGTAGTCTTTCAGTGTTCTTCCGTCTCCTCTCTGGTATTTCCCCCTGCTCTGACTGAGATATGTCTCCCCCATATTTCCACAGTTAGCTCAAGGTCTGCCAGCAACCCCCTTCTGGTAGAACTACCAAAATCAAGAATCACTGCTCACCTTCACTCTTTCATTCCTCTTTTTTCCCCACCTTTGGAACAAACTCCCACACTCTCCTTAATCCAACTCTTCCCTGAAGATCTTCAAAACAGCTGTTCACCACCATCTCTTATCTTCCCCCATCCAAAATTACGATATTTTATACCTCCGCTAATCCACCCCAAACCCACCTCCTTAAAATTCCCTGCTTTCCTTCCTGAAAGTCCCTGTTGTGTAAGGACCTGAAAGTCCCTGTTGTGTCCATCTTGTTTACCCTGAGTAACCCACCCAATCCATCTCCCTTCCACAGATCTTCTCGTGTCTTTGTTCACCAATGTTTTGTGCTTTCTTCTTCCACCCCTCTTGTCTCTCTTGCTCCCCTTGTTGTACGTTCTGTGACATTGTATACATATAAAAAATCATCAAAAGTGATGACAACAAGGTGGTTGTGATTATTATAACAGAGAACTTATGTACCCTCAAACAAACCAGCATCATTATATTCACTCCAACCACGATGGTAATTCAGTCATCTCAGTTTTGGAACACTGAATCATGGGTTCCAAACACACCAACTCCTTTATCAGTACCAACTTACCGTGTACAAGGACAAGCCTTTTCGGTATAATTTCCTGTCTGAGTACTTTATCCAATTCGTAGAGACATCCTCTCCTCCAATAAGTAGGTATATGTGGGGTTCTCTTCAAAACTGTTAATTGTTATTGAGAAGAAAGACATTTTTCAAACTTTAAATCATGTGTTACTCGTATCTCAATAATTGTTTTTCTCCCCAGCGACAGCAGTCAGTCAGTGTGCATCCATCGATCCATCCACAACCGGCCCTCACAACATGTTCTGCAAAAGCA
The DNA here is from genome assembly GCF_056783735.1 of Eptatretus burgeri. NCBI lineage: Eukaryota > Metazoa > Chordata > Myxini > Myxiniformes > Myxinidae > Eptatretus > Eptatretus burgeri. The sequence goes on from NC_140974.1 coordinate 8,293,817, forward strand.
GTTTTCCCAGGCTGAGAAGTAAGAACCAACCCTGTGCAGGTCGCTGGTTGCAATTAACTTTTCCAAATGTGGCAATAAGTTGCAATAAGCACAGAATGAAATACAAGTCGGGAAGAAGATTGGGGGGGGGGGGGGTGAAGACAGAAGTCGAGATTTAACGCGTGCATACAGGATCCTTATGAACGTGTGAATCCCAGGGTGGACAATAATTAGGAAAACACGTATGATGAGATTGAGATGCACGAACTTCTAATTTGGAATGTTTATTCATGTGGGTATTTTGAAAAAATTACATTGAGGAAACCACCAACGGCCCAACAAACCTTCATCCCTTCACTCGTGAATACATTCTGAGCTATTACAAGCACCTAGGTTGAATGAAGTAAGAAAATTGCAACAACATACAAACAGATCGAAATCCTTCTAACCAGCATGTTGCCACGAGTTCAACAAGAGCAGACTAGTGTGTGTACTGCTGTAGCAAGTGTGGACATAAGCAGGTGCAGAATGATTAGCATTTGACCGAGCTTGCGGCTGTCACTTTAAAATAAATCCTCGGTTATACCCCATGAATTTTCTCAAGCACGCAAGGACATCCCTTTCGCTTAATCTGGACTCGTCCTGGGGTCTGTCTCGGTTTTGGAACTGTAAACAATTTGTGTTTATGTCTGAATGGTGAAAAACCACGAGGGTAAATGTATTCCCAAATATGACTCGTTTTCTCAGGGACATCTTGGGCAGCATCTTCATTTCCAGGAGATCACACACAACACTTTCATTGTGCTTTTCAGCGAGTTTCATTATAACCGGTGCAGGCTTGTTCAGTGAAAATGTTATTCCGCTCATCGTTTTAAGCACATGCTTGTTGGCATTAAATACACCATGGTATCACAACCCGTCACTTCGCTTTGCAAAGGAGTCGATTCAACAGATGTCATTCGCGGTGAGCACCAGCATTCTTGACCAAGCAAACAATAAACTATGCCTGGTGTTTGGTTTAATGGTTAGAGTGGTGAGCTTCGGATCCTAGGGTCCTGAGTTCTCGGGTTCTGAGTTCAAATCACGCTTTCCATTGAATTATTACCAGGTGGGGTTGACTCAACCTGTCATCCTTCCGAGGTCAGCAAAATGAGTATCGGATTGCTGGGATGATTGAGTCATTTGGGTATCTTACATCGGAGTGGAAACCCGTCCAGGATTGTACCCAATAGCACAGGAGACTGCTTTAACATCACCAACACTCTGTACAGAATATGATCCCAAAGGATGGGGATGGTATCTTAAAAAAAATAGTTACTCTCTTTGGGTTTTCTGAGTTTATTAATATTTAATTTTTTTTAATACAATGATGAGGCTCGTATAAGAGCTTGGTGTTCTCGTCTGAACCATTGGCTCCTGTTCCTGTGAGCTCAAGTTCAAATCCCATGAAGACTACATACGTATGTGTATACATATGTATTGTTACGGCTGTGGAAATTCGCCTTACACCATAAAGGACCCTCAGGTGAGATATCTTCATAGGTACATGGGGAGTTAGCCCAAACCCGTTGTATAGAGGGAATTTATGTGATTCATCCGGGCTGCGACGCTTTGAGTTAGCTATTTTTTCTTTCTCTATTGTTATTTTCGACCATTAAGGCACCAACAACGCAAACAGCCACTACCCTTACCTTCACAACTCCATCCTGCAAACACCGCTACGGCACCATAACCATCAAACCACCACCGAAAACCCTCCACCACCTTCGCCTCTCTCCTTCACAACCAACAACCGCACCACCTGTGAACACTGAACGTCGGGCTGTCTCGGGCCCGTTCGATGATTGGTGCCGAACGCATCGAGCCGCGAGCGTGAGTGGCGGCCTTTCTGAGGGAAAATTCGGATCAGGAATGATTCACGCCCACTTCTCCTCCGTCCAATTGGCAAGCGCGGGGCGGCTTGGCTCCGCAGACAAAGCGTGTGTATGTGAAGTCCGTATATACAAATTTTAGGATCAGGATAGGTTCACGCCCATTTTTGCCTCACCAATGGCTGACCGGGGGGGGGGCAGCGTGACCTCGCCTCCAATCGCGTTCTGATTCTAAAATTTGCATATTGGCTGCTCCTGTCGCATATAAAATGGAAAGCGCAAGGCGAATGAAAGGAGCGAATTGAGTTTTGGAGTTGCTGGAGAGTGTCGTCGAGAGGTTGCTCCTGGGGGACAAGGAGCGTGCATTGGCGGAGTGGAGTCGAGTGCGCGCGGTGGAGGTGGAACGGCAAGCAAGGTAGCTCGGGTCCGAGGCAGGAAGGACGGCGGTCGGTGACGAGGTTGCGGTGTGGGGGATCGCTCGTCTCGTCGCGGGACCCAAGCCAGCCAGCCACTCCCCTCCCCCAGGAGATCAACAATTCCCCCTTTTCCCCACGCTGAGATAGTGCAAAAGGGGGCCCCATTCCCACCCCACCCCAAACGTCGTGCCAACGAAACCCGCCAAGGGGCACGGAGTCGGGGCACAGCGGCGCGGCCACATTTGCGGCTTTCCCGCCAATGCATCAAGAGTACGCGGGTAAGACCTCCCCGGTCTCGCGGACCTGGCCGCTCCTCCAGATCATGCACAAATTTGGCCTAAAGGCCTGTCTGCCTCCTTGTCTGTGAGGGTGGCTTCTTTCCTTTGCTTTTGTGTAAATGTTTGTTGGCACCGTCTGTGAAGTAAAACTGTATAAGTGTTCCTGTGTGTGCACGTAGTCGGTCTAAACTGCTTTTCTTCTTGCATTTGCTTTTTGTGTATGGCTGTATATACGTGCTTTCCGTGTGCTGGGAAATAAAATGCTTGCTTGTTGAACTGTGCCCGTTTCGCTTTGTCTTTTCTCTATTGACCCTCCATCTTGCTTCACGTAAGGGGTTCGTAGTGGGTGCAACATCCCAGTAATTAATCTGAACCGTCCAGGTCGACGATAACACCGCTCAGTTATCCTGATAGTACGGAATGGGCCGCCCAAGCGGCTCGTGTCCGGAGTCGACCTGTGGCGAGGTACGATCGCCCGGTTTACCATCCGCGTGCGTACTTAGGTAGGTCGAGTTTGGCGAACAACCCTATCCCACGTGGGTGGCCGATTGGCACGATTGTGGTGAGGTCGAAAGGCCCACCAGTGACTAGCTCCCGGCGTTGGTCCGAGAGGGTTATGACAGAATTGTCTGTCTGGTGGGTTACGTGCCGCGATTCGAGTTACGCTGCCGTTCGCACGCCAACGGGCGCGAATTCGCATATATAGATATATATATATATATATATATATATATATATATATATATATATATATATATATATATATATATATATATATATATATATATATATATATATATATATTATAGTTTTAGTTGTGGAAATTCGCAGAGCACCATAATGGATATCCCCAAGATCAGTTGTATTGCTAAAGGCCCAGTCACACCTTGACGTTTGAGCCAGCTTATGCCGATTTTTGGAAAATTTGTCTAAAACGCTGTTACACGTCGAATACGTTATGGGAAAGTTTTGATAACATTGAGAGCACGCTGAAAAACACTGCCATACATCGTAGTACGCTGGCTTTAAACGTTGTACTTTTCGGTTGTCCTCAAATTTTCCATGCTTGAAATTTTAAGACTTATGCCAGCGTATGACTCACACATTCCACATAACGCTGGCCATAAGTTTTAAGCACGTCAAGCGATCGTTGACACACGTCGACACACGTTACTTGTAAGTTACTCATAAGTCGAAACACGTCGAGGTAATGTTTAGCGTACCCAAAACTTATTTCTAACCTCTGAGTAACGTGTTGTAGGCACGTTACGCGATCGTTGACACACATCGACACACGTTACTTGTAAGGTGCTCATAAGTCGAAACACATCAAGGTAATGGTTAGCGTCAGTTTTCCAGACTCCCTGGTTTTTTTTTCTTTCTTTTTTTCTTCCTTCCTTCGGTATGATGGTGAGTTTAACACTTCGATTTCTAGTGCGGTTATAATATAATATAATTAATAGGCTGCCGCTCAACGACTTAAATCATAACCGCACTGTACACAAAACACCGTCATACTGAAGAAAAAAAAAAACCGGGACTCTGGAACACTGACACTAACCATTACCTCGACGTTTTTCGACTTATGAGCACCTCACAAGTAACGTGTGTCTACGTGTGTCAACGATCGCATATCGTGCGTACAACTTATTCCCATCGCATGCGGAGCGTGTGTCATACGGCAAGTATGTCATAAAATGTTTAACACGTTTAAAATTACAAGACGAACTCCACTTAATACGACGTATGATAGCGTACTTTAGCGTTTTATTCACTCATACCAAACTTACCCATACCTTATTCGACGTGCGCCAGCGTTTTTGACGCATTTTTCAGAGGTCGCTGACGCATTGACGCATACGCTGCCAATATCGCCAAGGTGTGACTGCGATGTTGACACTTCCATTTCTCCGACGGTTATGATTTAAATCGTTGAGCGGCAGGTTTTTAATAGGCTACGTCACGAGTTCGTCGGCGATACGTGCAGCGTGCTATGCATAAGTTAGACTATCGTTGGGCATAGGTTGTGAATGCCGACAACAGGCTAAGCATTCGTTGGTATAAGTTATCTAAAAGACAACGAAACCTTCTGTGTCCGTTATGAATATGTTATGCATACGACCAACTCGTTATGAATACGTCCGAATCTTTAAATAAAAAACATCAAAAGTTCAGCGTAAGCCAGCGTTTTACATACATTTTGAGACGTTGCCATTGTTGGCTAAAACGTCAAGGTGTGACTGGGCCTAAAGTGTGTGTTCAGATATATTTTCTCACCGTTGTTTAATGGGATTTTTCGTGTGGAGAGGGCTGTGATCTTTGAGTTAGCTGCTATTCTTTGCTATCATTATTTTGGACCAACCACACCACCAACCACCTTTTCCACAAGTGCCCAACCAGACCACCCTCACGACTACCACACAATGCCAACCACACCACCATTACAACAACCACGATCACCTCAACCACCAACCACACCACCAACCACCTCTTCCACAAGCGCCCAACCACACCACCATTACAACAACCATGATCATCTCAACCACCAACCATACCACCAATCAACATCTCCACGACCATGCTACAACCCTCTCCGCATCAAAAACTGTCTCTGCCATGGAGAAAGAAGAAGGCGTTCCGATAGCGCACGGATTTTTACTCTTGCTTTCCCGCGCTTCAGGACGGGGGAGGGGCGAGTTGAGG
>NC_140974.1:8306563-8321563 GCF_056783735.1 Eptatretus burgeri
ATCTTATCACGGCCTCTGATCTTTTTGCCATCTTGTACCAATGGTAAAAAAACTGAGACATGGACTCACTCTCTTCCGATGAAGATAACAGCTCACTACAAAGTTGGTAAGTTTGTGTATGGTTTCCTCTTTGAACAATGAAGCAATTGATTATAAATTAAATCGTGATAATGCGAAAATATATATTTTTTCCTGGCAGGTCCTTGGAAGAAGTGGAGTTTACATATCACGATGAGGTGCATCAAATGAATGCTCTTATTGAAGAGGTCAATGATTTTAGAAGAGAATTGAAAAACATTTATAATGACTGGTACGAAGTCTTATCACGGCCTCTGATCTCGAATAAATTAAACCAATGGTGAGACACGTGTGTGTGTGTGTGTGTGTGTGTGTGTGTGTGTGTGTGTGTGTGTGTGTGTGTGTGTGTGTATATGTGTGTGTGTGTGTGTGTGTGTGTGAATATATGTATGTGTGTGTGTGTGTGTGTGTGTATATGTGTGTCTGTGTGTGTATATGTGTGTATGTGTGTGTGTCTCTTTCCCTGTTTGTCTCTATCTCTCCCTGTCTGTCTCTTTGTATCTCTCTCTGTCTGTCTTTCTACCTACCTCTCTCTGTCTGTCTCTCTATCTATACCCTTGACTCATTATTTTTTTTTTTTTTAGCTCAATCAGACAACATCAGCTGTTGAAGCAATCTGGTACAACACATGATTTTCTGGAGGGAAATGTTTCTGAATTATTATTTAGTTATTTGTTTATTTATTCTTTTATTAATATCACTCTCTCTTTGGAATATCGTCTTATGTTGGTTGCATCATTAGTTTGGACGCGGTTTTACCAGTACACTGGAATTCATTTTATTGGCCTTGGAAGGATGACAGGCTGAGTCGGCCTCCTGGTGTGTTAATTCAGTGGTCAACGAGGCTTGAACTTAGAACCAACAACAGGCTTACTCATATTACCATGTAATTATCTTTATAAAACCTAATTATTATCCACTTTTTGTTTCAAAACAGAATATGGTGTCTGAGTTTCAACATCACAAGACATCTGAAGAAGACTGCTGGGAAAGATTATACATTCTCGCAAATGAATATTTAATATTTTCAATTTTGATTAATTATATTTGTTTTGTTTACAATTACTTGATTTTGAATTTCAAAAAAAGGATCAAGACATTAAGGAGAGGGAGGGTGGGGGGGAGGCGGGGTAGGTGCGCTCCCCCAATGACCCATCACCCCCTCATCCCACCCCTCCCCTCCCCATGTGTGTGTGTGTGTGTGGGGAAGGGTGGGGGTGGGATGAGGGAGGTGGTGGGTCATTGGGGGCGCACAGGGGGGATGAGGGGGTGGGGCTTGTGTGGGAGGGGCTTGTGTGGGTAGGGTTTATGTGGGCGGGGCGTGTGTGGGCGGGGCTTGTGGGAGGGCGTTTATGTGGGTGGGGCTTCGGTGGCGTTTATGTGGGTGGGCTTCGGTGGGGTTTATGAGGGTGGGGTTTGTGTGAGCAGGGTTTATGTGGGTGGAGCTTGTGTGAGCAGGGTTTATGTGGGCAGGGCTTGTGTGGGCGGGGTTTATGTGGGAGGGGTGAATGTGGATGAGGCTTATGTGGATGAGGTTTGTGTGGACAAATGGATGGGTGGATGGGTGGATGAGTGGAGCTTGTGTGGATGGGTGGATAATTTTTTAATTAAATAAACATGTTGTGTGTGGGGAACTAATTAACTAATCACTAATTATGTGAATATGATGAATATGGGTGGAGCTTGTGTGGGGTTTGTGTGTGTGGAGCTTGTGTGGGGTGGAGTTTTTGTGTGGAGCTTGTGAGGGGTTTATGTGGGTGGGGTTTGTGTGGGCGGAGTCAAAAAGGGGCAGAGTCAAAAAATTTCAATTTATCTTTGTCTTTTGTATTTCCTGTGAATAAAATTAACCTAAAATCTCTTCCCCTTCCAAATCATATATCTTATAAGTCCAAGGAACCGTATCTATTACATCAACAATTTTAAAAAGCTTGTTCGTCCATCGTTTAGTAAAACCCTTTTCAAAATGAGATTTCCACCTATATATTCTTACGATATCACCAACTTTGAACTTAGGTTTTCTGACATTAATCTCTTTTTCATATTTTAATTTTGAAATGTTTCTGATGGTTTCATATTTGTTGATGTGTGAATCGTGTCATTATACTTATCCACAATATCCTGAATAAAAGATGACCATTGTGGTGAACCGAGTTGTGTGAATTTTTCATATAGTCTCTCTTTTAAGGTACGATTAAAACGTTCAACAACAACTGCCTTCCCTTCATTAAAGCTACTGTATAATGTAATACTGTTATTTTTTAGAAAATTCATAAATGTCTTGTTATAAAACTCTCTACCCTCATCAGTCTACAATTTTTTAGGTTTTCTCTTACTTTTATTAAATATCTGTTGAAAGGCTAACATAAGAGTATTACCTGTTTTGTTTTTTAATGGTACAACCCATGCGTATCTACTCCTCAAATCAATAACGGTTAAAGCATACTTGTACCCCTTATCATTATTGAGTTCAATCAAATCAGCAGACCAGATATAATCTACTTCCTTGGAATAAACTTTCCTTCTCTGAAACTTTGTGAATATTGGTTTTTGTAATTCATCAGCTAATTGCTCTTCAGTCTTAATGACATCATTAGAGCCTATAAGTTTTTTGAATTTCCAAGTCCAAGTTTCAATTTAGCACTGATCATCTTCTTCACAATGAACTGATCAACTTTTTCTCTCAAGGTTGGATTTTGTATGAGAGAAATTATACAACATTTCTCTATTGGCTTCATGCTTTTCTTCCAACGTTGTGGTATTCCCATAATCAATATCGTGTCTCATGCACACTTCATCAACTCTATTGATGGGTTTACTCCAGGATTTAGGATTGTCTGCCTCATCTAATCTTTTATCCAAGTTTGTGCCTGGACCACAGAAAGAATACCCTGGAAGATGTAATTCCCCTGGTATTCCAGTAGTTGTAAATTTACTTCCTGATAAAAACTTTTGTATATCTCCTCCTCATTTGTGTTTGGAGATAAATTGATTTTTTTTTGAACCACACACCGAACATATACCTTTTTGTATAACCCTGTTATTTTTACTTTTAATATATGAAATATTTTTAGTATTAGTTTTCTTTTTACATTTGAGACAATAACTCATTTATTTATGTGAAAAATTCCTGCAGAGTGCAAAAACCTTTTTAGTTTCCAACATGCACATTTGAATCTTAATTTTTAAAACATAAAGAATCCTTAGAAATGCCTTCACTCTCTCCTCCATTTATTTAAGAAAAAAAATAAAAATGAAAAACTTGAATTAAAATGAATATCTTGTTGATGTCAATATTCTTGTCGAAAGTATTGCAAATAGACTTGTCAATTCTTTGTTTTCCTCCTCGGTGGGTTGAGTTATTTTCTGTAATACCACCAATCTTTTTTTAATCTCACTGGTTTCCATATTTTGATATTTATTTTGTCTCGCTCTTTCCTCCCTCTCCTTCTCTCTCTCCTCCCTCTCCTCCTTCTCTCTCTTCTCCTTTTCCTCCTTCTCTTTTTTCTCCCTCTCCTCCTTCTCTCTCTTCTCCTTTTCCTCCTCTTCCCTCTCTTCTTCAACTCCTTCCTCATCCCTTATTATCCTTGAATCGCTTACACCCCATAGAATATCATACATATATTCATCAGGATTTCTTGTTATTCCTGTATCCAAAATAATTTTTTTTACAACAGGAAACCAATAAAATTTCATTTGAATTTCTAAAAGAGCCTTACCTTTTCTTAACTTTATAATTTTTTCATTATTTAACATTCTAATTAAATCTAAAGTTGTCGGTTTATCAACATCAGCATAATGTCAATCTTTTATTGAAAATACCTCATTCTTATGTTGTAGAACATATTTATTAAAATACCGAATTCCCTTTTCTTGAAGGTATGCTTGGACACAGAAATGATAATTTTCTTGAAGCCTTCTTGCTGTCATTTATGTATTAGAAATATATGTTAGAATAATATTATGGCACGAAACACATCCCCATCTTCCCATAGTTAAATCATTTTGTATTTCCTTACTTATTATATATATTCCTGTTTTTTCTGTTTTCATGAGATAAACAAGGGCAAAACCATTATTATATTTACCCTTATTAAATTCTTTTATTTGTTGTTTACTAATCGTGGCCCCACAAAACTCATTCTCGATACCAAGTGGATAATATTCTTCCTTACGAGACTGATTTAATTGTTCCAGGTCTTCGAGGTTAATTTTAAATGACCAATTATACCCTAAATCATTCATATCATACCCCCATTGTTCTATTCTCATACAAACGATACGCCCTTCTTTATAAAAATTTATTTTAATTCGAACTGTGAATTCTGTATGACCTGGAGATAATATCAACACTTCTGTATCTTTGGAATACACGGCCGTTTTATTTAAGGATATATATTGTGATAAATCGCTTAATCTCACCAAGTCATTCGCGTCAGTCGGGCTTGGATAATTTTTTAATTTATAAGCATTTTTCATGTTAATATTTTTGGTTATATTAGATTTATGTCGTTCAGCCTGTGCCTTTGTGTAATAATTTGATAAATCAATATCCAGTTTTTGAGATACACCAAAGATAGAAACATCTTCACCAACATAAGTCATTTATATTAGATTAAAAATAATATCATAAAATTTTTTATTTTTGTTGAGTTGAAATAACACATAGAGACATAATTGACCACAACACTTGGAATTTAATTATTGGACTTGAAATGTTTGATAAACACCATTCTGTAAGAATTTTATGACTTCAACAGGTGGTGGAAGACCAAAACTATCAAAATAATATTTGTCTTGACTATTAAAAATATAAACCCAATGAGAACCGTTCCCATTATTATCTTCTAAGTTCATAATAATATTCTTTGTATGTTTCGGCACATTTGTTAATTCATCTCTCATACAAATAACCACATTATTAATTTTTAATTTCTTACAATATTTGACAAGTTGTAAATTTGATGTTGTATTCTTTCTAAATTCTTTAAACCACTCATCAATGCTCATTTATTTATTAGAAAGATATAATCCATTACCTCTTTTCGTTAATTTTACACCTGCTTGTGCTATAGAAGAAAGCATATCTCCAACTAACAATCTCGCTTTATCAGGCAGACCTTCAAGTTTTTCAGCAAAATCTACAATTGCACCACTTCCACTAATTTGTTTCTCCAACTCTTTGTTATGTCTTTCCAATTCTTTTTGAGCCTGGAGTTGAGTTTTCCTTTCATTCGCAGTTTTCACCGCTGTTGAAATACCACCCGTCAATGCTCCAACCGCACTTAAACCAGCAAATAAAGGAATTAGAAATGGGAGAAATCCTCCACTCGTCTCTCTTATTGAATATTTTTTCAACATTGGTTTTGTCATTTTAATTTTAAGTGAGCCAGTGTCATTCAAGATTTTAACCTGTTCTCTTGTGAGCAAAACATCAATTCTTACTGCTCCTTTTCTCTGAATTGTATTTACGTTAATCGTACAAGGCTTTTGATTTTGAACACAAGATGATAGTTTATGAAGATTGATTTGATTAACATATACCCCAGTTGGTACTTTGCCACTCATTTATTTAACAAAAAATTATGTGAGACTAATCATCACACCATTATCTGTATTAATCTGTAATTCTGTTTCTTCCAAAAGCAAACAATATGTATCAACTTCTTCACTCTCTCCTCTTTCAATGTATAGGGAAGTATCCACTCGATTAGAATTTATAGTTTCATTTTGAGCGCTCAGGTCAAACGCATAGATTGTATACAAACTTTTAAATGCTGTCATATCAAAAATAGGTTCTTTATTTCCCTTACTTTCACACACCTTTTGGTAAGACTTGTATGCTTCAGCAAAATCATTTTTTTCCCAATTAATTTCCAATCTATCTCGTGGATAAAATGTTCCATCTAGAGAAACGCGAAGTTGTTTCACCTTAGCATTATCACTCAATGCATTACTCTTATCAGTCGCAGTATTACCATCTGGCTTTTTAAAAATGATCCACAGATATCGTGGCTTTCCTTCCAGAACACCCAATTTCCACGTGTAAGTAGTTTGGTTGAGTTTAACGTGTTGACATCTTCTTTTGAGGTATGATACACAAAGTGGTTTCTTTGAGTTAAGTCTTCGATTCAACATCTCTTCTGTTTTAAGATTAGGAGTATATTCACTGATATACCAACTCATCTCCTCAATTACAAATTTATTCTGTTCACCAAAAGCACTACCAACACCAAAAAGCAATCTATTTTCATTATCATTCCTTTGTAGTTGAAATCTAATTTTAAGACCATACAGAACTTTATCATGATCACAAAATCCAAATATACCTTTAAGAGGAACTGCCACAGTAAAACTATTTTCTGCTTTTGTATCATCATTATACATTCCTTTCCTTTGAGTATATCCAGGGTCTGTGTTTGTTCCCGTTGACATATCAGGAATAAAACCTTCGACAGACCCCTTTCCCATTCTGTCACTGAATGCATAGAGTGTAAATTTCATCATTTCAGATACAGCAGAGACATAATCAACCGCTTCAACTTCTTGTGTTCCAATATACAAACGCACACTATCAAACATTTTCCAGAAGAAATCATTGACGAGTGTAGCGTATGTGTTAATTGCAGCCTTAGTGAATTTAAATTTACACAACAAGAAACTTTCAGATAGATTCAAATAGGTTTGTTGATTATTTATTTCAAAACTTTTTGTACCATTCATATTCCAGTCTGTTCCAGTTATTGCATTTACCTTGAAGTAATCTTCTTTTTTAGTGGAGTTTGAGATAATAATAGTATCATCCAAATCATAGATACTATCAATTGCTTCCATACTTGTATTTACTTAGGAAAAAAGATGTTAAAACTTTTGAAACCCTGATCCAAGTATTTGAATTATTTTCTGTCGTTCTTGGGGGGACAACTGAGTTTTGCCTTTCTTAATTTCTTTTATTGCTTGTAATTTATGAGATTCCTTCTGGGAATCTTTTATGCTCTTTACAACACCTGCTACATTTCCCACAGCAGAAGCAGTTGAACCAATTAGATCTTTATGTTTAAGAATAGTTGAACCAATACCCATTAGAGTATCAATTATACCATCTCCTCTAAATTGATGTCCAACACCCCTTTGTCTCTTAGGTTTATAGTATCCTCTACCAAGATACATACCTTCACCCTTGTAGTATGGGGAAAGGAACATCCCATCACCTGTAATTATTTTATATTTTCCCAACTCGTGTTTCCTCACAATAACCATCGTATTTATTTATTGGAAAACTTCACGTAGGTGAATTCTGATGGATATAACTTCTCCATTAAAAGAAATCATACGATTATCTTGGTCGGTTATCCTAAAATTTACTCTGTGTATGGTTTTTCCTGACACAGGGAGATAAACCAAATTTTTGGGTTCCATATTGAATTTATAACCAATTGGGGTTGAGTATGTGTTGAATGAAAATATTGCATTTGTTTTTTTTCCATCATTATAAGCACCTTCAATCAAATCACAGTGAATTAACACCGAATTTATTCCTGAGGATATTTGAATGACATTATCACTGTAAAACGTCCCATTCGTTTCAATCTATTTTGAGGAGAAAACCAATAACTCTCTAAATGAATTATCAATTGTGAAATCAACCTTGTAGTTATTTTTAACTTTAATCGTTGATTTTGAAGTATGTTTTTGAATGTCTATAACAATATTTTTTGGTTCATCACCCTGTTCTTTCATAAGGCGAGCAATTTCGGAAGATATTTGAGAAATCTCATATGCTCCGGGTGAGACTGTTATCGTTTTGTATCCACTTCCGGGATTATAACTAAACTTGTCATTTTTATCAGTTATATTAAATAAGGTATTATAAGTTTCCATGGACAATAAAGATGCCTCATATTCTTTTGTTGGGTCAAGTTGTAGTGGGTATGGGAATGAAGATGTGTGGTCACTTGTTGTGAATTGAAACAAAGGATTGTGCTTCTCATCTTATTTAATATGAGATAAAATGTCTTTATATTGATTTTAATTAGTTATTTTCATGTTCATCAACTGGTCTAAAATGGCTGATGCTTCATTAAAACAAATGTTATTTCCAGCCTTCTTACTACCTAACAACAATAACACTCTATTAACTAATTGTGATGGGTCATTTGGAAGAAAACTAATACCTGAACCAAGGATACTTAAAGCCTGAATAATGTGTTTCTCCTTCTCATTTTTCCTACTTTTACTAGAAATACTAACCCTATAATTTAGAGTGTTCAGCAGATCAATATATACTCTATCATCATTATTTTTCATATCCAATGGTTTATCAATATACTTTGATTCATCCCTCACAGTTGAACCTTGTCTTCCATCTTTTGTGAGAAGAAACATTAATCTCGGAGTTAGTTTAACAGGGGGTTGAGCAGAACCCAAGAACCTTAATTCATCATTAAATATCAATACCTTTTCTTGAACAAGATGAAATATTGCTGATTGTTCTGTTGGAATGAGTCCTGCTTTGGTTTTTGAATCCGCTGAATATTCATTGTTTTGAAGAGCATTCACAATATAATCAGGGGGTCGATTAATCTCTTCCAGTTGTTGAAATAAACCTTCATCATCATATACCTTTAATTCTCCTAAATGCTCTAATTCTTCCTCTGTCATTTGATCAAAATCTTTTAACATTTGAAGTTTTTTAGGAGTATATTCTACTGTGGGAACTGTGGAAACATCTTTCATTTTTTCTTGGGAAGTTTTTAAAAGTGGTTTAAAAAATTTCTCTTGTTTTCTTTCAAATGCTTCTTCGCCCGTTAGTTTCTGTCTGCGTTTCTTCTTTATGTCTCCCTGCTGTTTTACAACTTTAGACACCAACTCTTGATGTTCCTTAAATCTTCTTGCTCTTTCTTTTGCATCCATTTATTTATTGTAAAATATCATTTAATGAATTGTAAAGATCAACAGGGAAATTTTCCTTTTCTTCATCATTCAAGTAGATTTGTTCAAATAAATCCTTTTCTTTAAATATTTCATCAAATTCTTTATTAACATTAATACGAGTTGTAATTTCTTCTTCCCTAATACTTGCATCTCTGCTTTTCATACGTTTGCGTTGAGTTGTCTCGTTCCTTCTGGATTAGTTTCTAATATCCCAACACCACCAGATTTTAGTTTCCTTAACTCACTCTTACAATGTGAATATTTTGTTTTACCAAGAGAAAGCTCCTCAAATATTTGACCTTCATTCCTCAATCGCATATGTTCCTCCACTGAAATATAGTGATAATCTTCACCTTTTACTTCTCCAGGTCTTATTGCTCCAGTTGTTGTTGATACAATGCGTATCACGGGGTGTTTTTTAAGTAAATTTACAATATTCTCATTTGTACTACACAAGAACCTTGATTTATGAAAGTTTTTTCCAGAAGCAGATTTACCCACAAGATTTATAATAATAGTTGTCATTTATATATGTAATTGTTTATAAAACAAAAAATATATCCCTTAATATCTCATCTTGTTTCACAACAATATATTTATATTTTTCAGTCGTGTGCTTCATGTAATCCTAAAATTTCTTTTTACTACATAATGTAGAACAATTATCTCTCCAAAAATGATTGATATCTATTGAATTTAACTTGAATAAAATAAAAGTATTAGCATTGTTTCTGATGGAACGACGAGGAAGTTGAAAGTACGATTAACTAAGATACATACAATTACAAGAAGAATGTCTCCCTCTTGTGTAGTAGCTGTCCATTACCGTTTGGTTTCTCTCATTAACACAATCATCAAAGATAACGAGGTTCTTTTTTGATTTATCCAAATATTGGGGAGACGGTATATCATCCGTATTATCACTAAGAATACAAGTTATAGGATTTGATTTCTTTTTACATCTCTGTGTATCACAAAATAGTTGAATTATATCTTCAATGTTATAATCATTTAGGTTTTTTTGACGTTTAAATAAACCGATTATATCTACTTTTTGAAGACCAGCATTAAAACCTTGTGAGAGTAGTTGATACTCTGGTTGAAAACTCGACTTTGTGAAAATTATTAAATTATCATAATCTAAAAAGTTTGGAGTGAGGAGCATCTTTAAAAGTAAGCAGGTTTTTCCACATCCACTTGAACCAACTATGAGACATCTTAATGAATTTGGGAGATTTTTGTGGTTGTTAAATTTTATCTTATTTTCCCAAATGGGTAAAAAATCATTCATTTATATATTTGGAAAACAGTTTATTTAATTTATTATTGGCTTTTTTAGAAACTCTATATTTTATCCTAAGTTCCGGTTTAATTTCAAGATAATCCATTATTTTATTTATACAATATCTTGTGTTGATATTTCCCTGAAAATTACATCCATGAATAATATATAACAACAATCCTTTGAACATTTCTCTTATACGTTCAGTTTCTTCCCTTGTAAGGAAAGGTGTGTTATCACCCTCGTACTTTACATTCATTTCTCCAATCGATCTTGTAAAGTAATTCATTTTTGGTGTAAATCTAAAAGAATTATTTTCCTTTTTATATTTTTTGTTATCATTAATTAGAAGATAATCACAGAATATACATTGTTTATAAGCTTTTGACTCTGTGTTTAATCCCCGTCTTTCACATGCAGGACAATTCTCAAATTTGTCATATGGAGAATCAGGAAAGTCTAGCATATTTATAAAGTAAAACTTTACTTAAACTGAAGTTCATCTATACTTTCAGTTGTATATTGACTCATATTTAATAATATTACCATCGATATCAATATACTTTTTTTCATTACCAGATTCAACGACAACATTTTTTATATTAAAGGTAATTTTAAAATGATCGTTAATTACTATTGAACGAAATGTCATTTCACCTGATATATTAACATCCTTTATTTCATCAGGATTTACATCTTTAGGGTTGTTGAAAAAAATACAAATTTCTCCTTGCATATTACAGATGGTCTTATCTTTTCTTTTGAAAGCTTCATCCATAAGGTTTTTGTTTTTTGATACTTTTTCTTGTTTCATTGCTTTTTCTAGTTTTGAATATATTACCAGAAGGAGAGGAGAAACTTTTGTTAAAGATACTTTAATTGATGTTCTACCAGGTATACTAAAAGCCCTCCCACTGAAGGAAATTGAAGAACTCATATTATTTACCATAATTGTTTTTATCCAATAGTTGTTATATTTATCTTTGTTCAATTTTACATCCTTGACATATTTCTCAGTATCTTTAACAAATGAAGAGATTGATTGAAACTTGTCTTTTGTGTCTTGAAACATTGTATTTATTAAGTGAAAAAGTTGGAGGATAAAATGGTTTTAAGCACAGATTCACCTGTAAAATAAACGAAATTTTCATCAAGATAATTTTAATTTTAGCAAAGATTTATTATATAAATATGGTGAATACAACATACTGCGATGTTTGTAATCACAAATATAAACATTATAGAAAACACCTCCGAACCAACAAACACACATTTAATCTATTTCATAAAATATCTCCTCTTGAGTTGGAAAGAAAACATTGTGATATCTGCTCAAAGGATGTTTTGAAGAGTAGTTATAATAGACATCTTCAATCACAAAAACACAAGAAAAATGAGTTTAAAGTAAAGGGAGACTATTATATTGAAAACACTGATGGGGCATTTCAAGGGCATATAAAAATAATGATTTTTCAATTTGGAGAACCTGGTCCATCATCAATAGCTGAATCAATTGAAAGAGTGAAACGTAATGTTGAAAAAGTTATTAAAAAGACATTAAAAGAAATGAAAACTTGAAAGTTTTATATGGGAGTGAAAATGAATATGAAAAGACAAGATGAAGAACAAACTCCTTATATGAGAATAGATCTTCATTTTATAACATCATTTCAAGATTTTTTGAATAGTGGGGTTTATGAAGAACTATCAAAACAAGAGGAGGATGTTGATAATACAGTGGTAGGAAGTGGATTCAATATTAAAAAAATCATCTTTTTAGATATACACATTCTAAAATCAAACCCTCTTAAAGCTTCTTCTTATATTGAATTACCAAAAGAAATAAAACTAAAGAAGGCAGTTGTTAATATTAAGAACAATGATAATAAATGTTTTCTCTGGTCTGTTCTTGCTCACTTTCATCCACCAAAATGTAATTCAGAAAGAGTAAAACAATATATGAAATATGAGAATACCTTGGACATTAAAGATTTTAAATTCCCAATGCCACTAACAGATATTCCTAAATTTGAGAAAAATAATAATCTTTCTATCAATGTATATGGATTCACGGATACAAACAAAGTTCAAATATTAAAAATTTCAAACAACTATAAAAATGAAGAAACACACATTGATCTTTTATATTTTAGTGTTGGAAATAATTCACATTACACATACATCAATAATTTATCAAGATTAATCTCTTCTCAGGTATTCAGAACAGCAAACAAAATATATCCTTGTAAGCGATGTCTTAATTCATTTCATACAAAAGAACGATTAGAACAACATTCAAAATATTGTAGTAATCATAAATCAGCTGTAATTACAATGCCTAAACCTGGTGAAAAGATTTCTTTTGAAGATTATAATAAATCTATCATGCACCCATTTGTGATATACGCTGATTTTGAATGTATCCTTAAAAAGATAAATACTGCTTCTCCTAATCCAAAAGAACCATATACAAATAAATATCAAAAACATATTCCTTGTGGTTTCTGTTATTATATCAAATCATCTGTTGGAGAAAAGTATAACAAACTTGAACATTATAGCAGAAAAAAAGCTTCACAAGAGTTTGTAAAACGATTGGAAAAGGATTGTATAAGACTCACTAAATTAATGAAAGAAACAAATGAACCGATGAAATTAACGAAAGAAGAAAAATTAGAATTTAGAAAGAACAATATCTGTCATATTTGTGAGGGGGAAATTAAGGAGTCTAAAGTTAGGGATCATTGTCATCTTACTGGTAAATATAGAGGTCCCGCTCATTCCTGTTGTAATCTTAATTATAAATTACCTTCTTTTATTCCAGTCTTTCTTCGCAACAGCGCCAACTATGATACACATCTATTTATAAATGAACTTTCAAAAACACCAGGGAATATTTCTGCCAAAACAAACACAAGTCAAAAGTATATTTCATTTAGAAAAATGATATTCACAAAACCTTAAACTCGTATTAGGTTTCTAGATTCTTACAAGTTTATGGGAACACCACTAGCCTACCTCGCATCAAATCTAAGCTCCACGGACTCTTTTCCAAATCCTAATTCATTCTTTCCAAAAGAGGAAATTCTCACAAAAGAGGAAATTCAGATTAAAGAGAGAATTCAAAGTAAAGAGGAAATTCGAATTAATGAGGAAATTAATGAAGAAATTCTAACTGAAGATGAAATTCTAATTATAAAGAAAATTCGAACAATGAATGAAATTCTAACGAAAGAGAAAATTCAGATTAAAGATGAAATTCTGATTAAAGAAGGAATTCTTACGAGAGAGGAAATTCAAACAAGGAATGAAATTCAAAGTAAAGAGAAAATTCTTACAAGTAAGGAAATTTATCCTTATGATTATATGGATTCATTAATGAGATTTAAAGAAACACAACTTCCATCAAAAGAAAGTTTCAATAATAACCTTTATGAAGAAGAGATAAAGTAATAAGGAATATAAACACGCACAAGAAATATGGAAAATATTTAAGATAAAGAACCTTGGAGAATATCATGATTTATATCTAAAAACAGATGTTTTATTGTTCGCTGATGTGTTTGAAGCTTTCAGATCACTCTGTCATAATAAAAATTGTTATGGATTAGATCCTGCCCACTATTTCACAGCTCCTGGTTTAGCTTGGAGTGCAATGTTGAAAATGACAAAACAAGATATAGATTTAATCAGTGATGTTGATGTGCTTTTGATGATTGAGAAGTCCAAGAGAGGTGGAATATCACAAGTATGTTCAAAAAATATGCTAAAGTAAATAATAAATATCTTCCAAATTATGATAGTGAAAAAGATAGTAATTATTTGATGTATTTTGATGCTAATAATTTTTATGGATGGGCAATGTCTCAATCTCTGCCTTATGGTAAATTAGAGAGGGTGGAAGAAAAGGATTATGAAAAGGCTTTGATGAATATTGTTATTTCTTCTCAAGAGGAATTGAATGACGAAGAAGAAGGTTATTATTTTGAAGTTGATTTGAGGTACCCGAGTGATCTTCATAATGAGCATAAAGACCTTCCTTTTGCATGTGAGAAAGAAACCCCAAAGAAAGCATGGTTCAGTGATTATCACAAAAGTTTTAATATGAAAGGCAAATCAACAGAAAAGTTATTAGCAACATTCTATGATAAAGAGGGATATGTTTTGCATCAGAGAAGCCTGGTGTTGGCGTTTTGCATCATCTAGCCTGGTGTTGGCGCAGTGGTTAGGGCAGTGGCTTGGGATCCAAGAGGTCCTGAGTTCAAGCCCCGTTGAGCCACTGAATTAATACACCAGGGGGTTGACTCAGCCTGTCATCCTTCCGAGGTCGGCGAAATGAGTACCAGTTTTCTAGGCCGGTGTATACCCCGGTTAAAATAGGTGTACCATATCCCTGTGTCATAAGAGGTGACCAGGGTTGCATCAGGAAGGGCATCCGGCGTAAAACATGTGCCAAATCACGATGCGGATCATATGGATGATCCGCTGTGGCGACCCCCAACGGGAGCAGCCGAAAGAGGAAGAAGAAGTTTTGCATCAGAGAAGCTTAAAACAGTTTTTGAGAGAAGGATTGAGAGTAGCTAAAATTCATAGGGTTTTAAAATTTAAACAAAGTCCTTGGTGAAAAAGTATATTCAATTCAATACAGATATGAGAGCAAATACAAAAGTAAAATTTGAAGGGGACTTTTATAAATGAATGAATCATGC